>NW_025726636.1:0-54649 GCF_021461395.2 Schistocerca americana
GACGCAATTTGAGTGTTCCATCGGCATTAGGAGGCCCTGAACGTTACAATTAACTATCATTTTTGCGTCGGATTCGAAAATCTAGACTCACAGGAGAACGACCATAAGGTGCCCGAGGCAGCAACAGACCCTTGGAGACAAGTCGGCTGGAGGCCGATGTATTGAATCTCGACGCAATTTGAGTGTTCCATCGTCATTAGGAGGCCCTAAACGTTACAATTCACTATCATTTTTGCGTCGGATTCGAAAATCTAGACTCACAGGAGAAGGACCATCTGGTGCCCGAGGCAGCATCAGACCCTTGGAGACAAGTCGGCTGCAGGCCGATGTATTGAATCTCGACGCAATTTGAGTGTTCCATCGTCACTACAAGGCCCTGAACGTTACAATTAACTATCATTTTTGCGTCGGATTCGAAAATTTAGACTCACAGGAGAAGGACCATGTGGTGCCCGAGGCAGCAATAGACCCTTGGAGACAAGTCGGCTGGAGGCCGATGTATTGAATCTCGACGCAATTTGAGTGTTCCATCGTCATTAGGAGACCCTAAACGTTACAATTCACTATCATTTTTGCGTCGGATTCGAAAATCTAGACTCGCAGGAGAAGGACCATGTGGTGCCCGAGGCAGCAATAGACCCTTGGAGACAAGTCGGCTGCAGGCCGATGTATTGAATCTCGACGCAATTTGAGTGTTCCATCGTCATTACAAGGCCCTGAACGTTACATTTAACTATCATTTTTGCGTCGGATTCGAAAATTTAGACTCACAAGAGAAAGACCATGAGGTGCCTGAGGCAGCAACAGACCCTTGGAGACAAGTCGGCTGGAGGCCGATGTATTGAATCTCGACGCAATTTGAGTGTTCCATCGTCATTAGGAGGCCCTAAACGTTGCAATTCACTATCAGTTTTGCGTCGGGTTCGAAAATCTAGACTCACAGGAGAACGACCATAAGGCGCCCGATGCAGCAATAGACCCTCGGAGACAAGTCGGCTGGTGGCCGATGTATTGAATCTCGACGCAATTTGAGTGTTCCATCGGCATTAGGAGGCCCTGAACGTTACAATTAACTATCATTTTTGCGTCGAATTCGAAAATCTAGACTCACCGGAGACGGACCATGTGGTGCCCGAGGCAGCGATATCCCCTTGGAGACAAGTCGGCTGGAGGCCGATGTATTGAATCTCGACGCAATTTGAGAGTTCCATCGACATTAGGAGGCCCTGAACCTTACAATTAACCATCATTTTTGCGTCGGATTCGAAAATCTAGACTCACAGGAGAAGGACCATGAGGTGCCCGAGGCAGCAATAGACCCTTGGAGACAAGTCGGCTGGAGGCCGATGTATTGAATCTCGACGCAATTTGAGTGTTCCATCGTCATTAGGAGGCCCTAAACGTTACAATTCACTATCATTTTTGCGTCGGATTCGAAAATCTAGACTCGCAGGAGAAGGACCATGTGGTGCCCGAGGCAGCAATAGACCCTTGGAGACAAGTCGGCTGGAGGCCGATGTATTGAATCTCGACGCAATTTGAGTGTTCCATCGTCATTAGGAGGCCCTAAACGTTACAATTCACTATCAGTTTTGCGTCGGGTTCGAAAATCTAGACTCACAGGAGAAGGACCATGTGGTGCCCGAGGCAGCAATAGACCCTTGGAGACAAGTCGGCTGGAGGCCGATGTAATGAATCTCGACGCAATTTGAGTGTTACATCGGCATTAGGAGGTCCTGAACGTTACAATTAACTATCATTTTTGCGTCGGATTCGAAAATCTAGACTCACCGGAGACGGACCATGTGGTGCCCGAGGCAGCGATATCCCCTTCGAGACAAGTCGGCTGGAGGCCGATGTATTGAATCTCGACGCAATTTGAAAGTTCCATCGTCATTAGGAGGCCCTGAACGTTACAATTAACAATCATTTTTGCGTCGGATTCGAAAATCTAGACTTACAAGAGAACGAACGTAAGGTTCCCGAGGCAGCATTAGACCCTTGGGGACAAGTCGGCTGGAGGACGATGTATTGAATCTCGACGCAATTTGAGTGTCCCATCGTCATTAGGAGGCCCTAAACGTTACAATTAACTATCATTTTTGCGTCGGATTCGATAATAAACCATAAGGTGCCCGGGGCAGCAACAGACCCTTGGAGACAAGTCGGCTGGAGGCCGATGTATTGAATCTCGACGCAATTTGAGTGTTCCATCGTCATTAGGAGGCCCTAAACGTTACAATTCACTATCATTTTTGCGTCGGATTCGAAAATCTAAACTCACAGGAGAAGGACCATGTGGTGCCCGAGGCAGCAACAGACCCTTGGAGACAAGTCGGCTGCAGGCCCTGAACGTTAGAATTAACTATCATTTTTGCGTCGGATTCGAAAATCTAGACTCACAGGAGAAGGACCATGAGGTGCCCGAGGCAGCAATAGACCCTTGGAGACAAGTCGGCTGGAGGCCGATGTATTGAATCTCGACGCAATTTGAGTGTTCCATCGGCATTAGGAGGCCCTAAACGTTACAATTAACTATCATTATTGCGTCGGATTCGATAATCTAAAATCACAGGAGAACAACCATAAGGTGCCCGAGGCAGCAACAGACCCTTGGAGACAAGTAGGCTGGAGGCCGATGTATTGAATCTCGACGCAATTTGAGAGTTCCATCGTCATTAGGAGGCCCTGAACGTTACAATTAACAATCATTTTTGCGTCGGATTCGAAAATCTAGACTTACAAGAGAACGAACTTAAGGTTCCCGAGGCAGCATTAGACCCTTGGAGACAAGTCGGCTGGAGGACGATGTATTGAATCTCGACGCAATTTGAGTGTCCCGTCGTCATTAGGAGGCCCGAAACGTTACAGTTAACTATCATTATTGCGTCGGATTCGATAATCTAAAATCACAGGAGAACAACCATAAGGTGCCCGAGGCAGCAACAGACCCTTGGAGACAAGTAGGCTGGAGGCCGATGTATTGAATCTCGACGCAATTTGAGTGTTCCATCGTCATTACAAGGCCCTGAACGTTACAATTAACTATCATTTTTGCGTCGGATTCGAAAATCTAGACTCACCGGAGACGGACCATGTGGTGCCCGAGGCAGCGATATCCCCTTGGAGACAAGTCGGCTGGAGGCCGATGTATTGAATCTCGACGCAATTTGAGAGTTCCATCGGCATTACGAGGCCCTGAACGTTTCAATTAACTATCATTTTTGCGTCGGATTCGAAAAACTAGACTTACAAGAGAACGACCATAAGGTGCCCGAGGCAGCATTAGACCCTTGGAGACAAGTCGGCTGGAGGCCGATGTATTGAATCTCGACGCAATTTGAGTGTTCCATCGTCATTAGGAGGCCCTAAACGTTACAATTCACTATCAGTTTTGCGTCGGGTTCGAAAATCTAGACTCACAGGAGAAGGACCATGTGGTGCCCGAGGCAGCAATAGACCCTTGGAGACAAGTCGGCTGGAGGCCGATGTATTGAATCTCGACGCAATTTGAGTGTTCCATCGGCATTAGGAGGCCCTGAACGTTACAGTTAACTATCATTATTGCGTCGGATTCGATAATCTAAAATCACAGGAGAACAACCATAAGGTGCCCGAGGCAGCAACAGACCCTTGGAGACAAGTAGGCTGGAGGCCGATGTATTGAATCTCGACGCAATTTGAGGGTTCCATCGTCATTACAAGGCCCTGAACGTTACAATTAACTATCATTTTTGCGTCGGATTCGAAAATCTAGACTCACCGGAGACGGACCATGTGGGGCCCGAGGCAGCGATATCCCCTTGGAGACAAGTCGGCTGGAGGCCGATGTATTGATTCTCGACGCAATTTGAGAGTGTTATCGTCATTAGGAGGCCCTGAACGTTACAATTAACAATCATTTTTGCGTCGGATTCGAAAATCTAGACTCACAGGAGAACGACCATAAGGTGCCCGAGGCAGCAATAGACCCTTGGAGACAAGTCGGCTGGAGGACGATGTATTGAATCTCGACGCAATTTGAGAGTTCCATCGGCATTACGAGGCCCTGAACGTTTCAATTAACTATCATTTTTGCGTCGGATTCGAAAATCTAGACTTACAAGAGAACGACCATAAGGTGCCCGAGGCAGCATTAGACCCTTGGAGACAAGTCGGCTGGAGGCCGATGTATTGAATCTCGACGCAATTTGAGTGTTCCATCGTTATTAGGAGGCCCTAAACGTTACAATTCACTATCAGTTTTGCGTCGGGTTCGAAAATCTAGACTCACAGGAGAAGGACCATGTGGTGCCCGAGGCAGCAATAGACCCTTGGAGACAAGTCGGCTGGAGGCCGATGTTTTGAATCTCGACGCAATTTGAGTGTTCCATCGGCATTAGGAGGCCCTGAACGTTACAATTAACTATCATTTTTGCGTCGGATTCGAAAATCTAGACTCACCGGAGACGGACCATGTGGTGCCCGAGGCAGCGATATCCCCTTCGAGACAAGTCGGCTGGAGGCCGATGTATTGAATCTCGACGCAATTTGAAAGTTCCATCGTCATTAGGAGGCCCTGAACGTTACAATTAACAATCATTTTTGCGTCGGATTCGAAAATCTAGACTTACAAGAGAACGAACGTAAGGTTCCCGAGGCAGCATGAGACCCTTGGAGACAAGTCGGGTGGAGGACGATGTATTGAATCTCGACGCAATTTGAGTGTCCCATCGTCATTAGGAGGCCCTAAACGTTACAATTAACTATCATTTTTGCGTCGGATTCGATAATAAACCATAAGGTGCCCGGGGCAGCAACAGACCCTTGGAGACAAGTCGGCTGGAGGCCGATGTATTGAATCTCGACGCAATTTGAGTGTTCCATCGTCATTAGGAGGCCCTAAACGTTACAATTCACTATCATTTTTGCGTCGGATTCGAAAATCTAAACTCACAGGAGAAGGACCGTGTGGTGCCCGAGGCAGCAACAGACCCTTGGAGACAAGTCGGCTGCAGGCCCTGAACGTTAGAATTAACTATCATTTTTGCGTCGGATTCGAAAATCTAGACTCACAGGAGAAGGACCATGAGGTGCCCGAGGCAGCAATAGACCCTTGGAGACAAGTCGGCTGGAGGCCGATGTATTGAATCTCGACGCAATTTGAGTGTTCCATCGGCATTAGGAGGCCCTAAACGTTACAATTAACTATCATTATTGCGTCGGATTCGATAATCTAAAATCACAGGAGAACAACCATAAGGTGCCCGAGGCAGCAACAGACCCTTGGAGACAAGTAGGCTGGAGGCCGATGTATTGAATCTCGACGCAATTTGAGAGTTCCATCGTCATTAGGAGGCCCTGAACGTTACAATTAACAATCATTTTTGCGTCGGATTCGAAAATCTAGACTTACAAGAGAACGAACTTAAGGTTCCCGAGGCAGCATTAGACCCTTGGAGACAAGTCGGCTGGAGGACGATGTATTGAATCTCGACGCAATTTGAGTGTCCCGTCGTCATTAGGAGGCCCGAAACGTTACAGTTAACTATCATTATTGCGTCGGATTCGATAATCTAAAATCACAGGAGAACAACCATAAGGTGCCCGAGGCAGCAACAGACCCTTGGAGACAAGTAGGCTGGAGGCCGATGTATTGAATCTCGACGCAATTTGAGTGTTCCATCGTCATTACAAGGCCCTGAACGTTACAATTAACTATCATTTTTGCGTCGGATTCGAAAATCTAGACTCACCGGAGACGGACCATGTGGTGCCCGAGGCAGCGATATCCCCTTGGAGACAAGTCGGCTGGAGGCCGATGTATTGAATCTCGACGCAATTTGAGAGTTCCATCGGCATTACGAGGCCCTGAACGTTTCAATTAACTATCATTTTTGCGTCGGATTCGAAAAACTAGACTTACAAGAGAACGACCATAAGGTGCCCGAGGCAGCATTAGACCCTTGGAGACAAGTCGGCTGGAGGCCGATGTATTGAATCTCGACGCAATTTGAGTGTTCCATCGTCATTAGGAGGCCCTAAACGTTACAATTCACTATCAGTTTTGCGTCGGGTTCGAAAATCTAGACTCACAGGAGAAGGACCATGTGGTGCCCGAGGCAGCAATAGACCCTTGGAGACAAGTCGGCTGGAGGCCGATGTATTGAATCTCGACGCAATTTGAGTGTTCCATCGGCATTAGGAGGCCCTGAACGTTACAGTTAACTATCATTATTGCGTCGGATTCGATAATCTAAAATCACAGGAGAACAACCATAAGGTGCCCGAGGCAGCAACAGACCCTTGGAGACAAGTAGGCTGGAGGCCGATGTATTGAATCTCGACGCAATTTGAGTGTTCCATCGTCATTACAAGGCCCTGAACGTTACAATTAACTATCATTTTTGCGTCGGATTCGAAAATCTAGACTCACCGGAGACGGACCATGTGGGGCCCGAGGCAGCGATATCCCCTTGGAGACAAGTCGGCTGGAGGCCGATGTATTGATTCTCGACGCAATTTGAGAGTGTTATCGTCATTAGGAGGCCCTGAACGTTACAATTAACAATCATTTTTGCGTCGGATTCGAAAATCTAGACTCACAGGAGAACGACCATAAGGTGCCCGAGGCAGCAATAGACCCTTGGAGACAAGTCGGCTGGAGGACGATGTATTGAATCTCGACGCAATTTGAGAGTTCCATCGGCATTACGAGGCCCTGAACGTTTCAATTAACTATCATTTTTGCGTCGGATTCGAAAATCTAGACTTACAAGAGAACGACCATAAGGTGCCCGAGGCAGCAATAGACCCTTGGAGACAAGTCGGCTGGAGGCCGATGTTTTGAATCTCGACGCAATTTGAGTGTTCCATCGGCATTAGGAGGCCCTGAACGTTACAATTAACTATCATTTTTGCGTCGGATTCGAAAATCTAGACTCACCGGAGACGGACCATGTGGTGCCCGAGGCAGCGATATCCCCTTCGAGACAAGTCGGCTGGAGGCCGATGTATTGAATCTCGACGCAATTTGAAAGTTCCATCGTCATTAGGAGGCCCTGAACGTTACAATTAACAATCATTTTTGCGTCGGATTCGAAAATCTAGACTTACAAGAGAACGAACGTAAGGTTCCCGAGGCAGCATGAGACCCTTGGAGACAAGTCGGGTGGAGGACGATGTATTGAATCTCGACGCAATTTGAGTGTCCCATCGTCATTAGGAGGCCCGAAACGTTACAGTTAACTATCATTATTGCGTCGGATTCGATAATCTAAAATCACAGGAGAACAACCATAAGGTGCCCGAGGCAGCAACAGACCCTTGGAGACAAGTAGGCTGGAGGCCGATGTATTGAATCTCGACGCAATTTGAGTGTTCCATCGTCATTACAAGGCCCTGAACGTTACAATTAACTATCATTTTTGCGTCGGATTCGAAAATCTAGACTCACCGGAGACGGACCATGTGGGGCCCGAGGCAGCGATATCCCCTTGGAGACAAGTCGGCTGGAGGCCGATGTATTGAATCTCGACGCAATTTGAGAGTTCCATCGCCATTAGGAGGCCCTGAACGTTACAATTAACAATCATTTTTGCGTCGGATTCGAAAATCTAGACTCACAGGAGAACGACCATAAGGTGCCCCAGGCAGCAATAGACCTTTGGAGACAAGTCGGCTGGAGGACGATGTATTGAATCTCGACGCAATTTGGGAGTTCCATCGGCATTAGGAGGCCCTAAACGTTTCAATTAACTATCATTTTTGCGTCGGATTCGAAAATCTAGACTTACAAGAGAACGACCATCAGGTGCCCGAGGCAGCATTAGACCCTTGGAGACAAGTCGGCTGGAGGCCGATGTATTGAATCTCGACGCAATTTGAGTGTTCCATCGTCATTAGGAGGCCCTAAACGTTACAATTAACTATCATTTTTGCGTCGGATTCAATAATCTAGACTTACAAGACAACGACCATAAGGTGCCCGAGGCAGCAACAGACCCTTGGAGACAAGTCGGCTGGAGGCCGATGTATTGAATCTCGACGCAATTTGAGTGTTCCATCGGCATTAGGAGGCCATGAACGTTACAATTAACTTTCATATTTGCGTCGGATTCGAAAATCTAGACTTACAAGAGAACGACCATAAGGTGCCCGAGGCAGCAACATACCCTTGGAGACAAGTCCGCTGGAGGCCGATGTATTGAATCTCGACGCAATTTGAGAGTGTTATCGTCATTAGGAGGCCCTGAACGTTACAATTAACAATCATTTTTGCGTCGGATTCGAAAATCTAGACTCACAGGAGAACGACCATAAGGTGCCCGAGGCAGCAATAGACCCTTGGAGACAAGTCGGCTGGAGGACGATGTATTGAATCTCGACGCAATTTGAGAGTTCCATCGGCATTACGAGGCCCTGAACGTTTCAATTAACTATCATTTTTGCGTCGGATTCGAAAATCTAGACTTACAAGAGAACGACCATAAGGTGCCCGAGGCAGCATTAGACCCTTGGAGACAAGTCGGCTGGAGGCCGATGTATTGAATCTCGACGCAATTTGAGTGTTCCATCGTCATTAGGAGGCCCTAAACGTTACAATTCACTATCAGTTTTGAGTCGGGTTCGAAAATCTAGACTCACAGGAGAAGGACCATGTGGTGCCCGAGGCAGCAATAGACCCTTGGAGACAAGTCGGCTGGAGGCCGATGTATTGAATCTCGACGCAATTTGAGTGTTCCATCGGCATTAGGAGGCCCTGAACGTTACAATTAACTATCATTTTTGCGTCGGATTCGAAAATCTAGACTCACCGGAGACGGACCATGTGGTGCCCGAGGCAGCGATATCCCCTTCGAGACAAGTCGGCTGGAGGCCGATGTATTGAATCTCGACGCAATTTGAAAGTTCCATCGTCATTAGGAGGCCCTGAACGTTACAACTAACAATCATTTTTGCGTCGGATTCGAAAATCTAGACTTACAAGAGAACGAACGTAAGGTTCCCGAGGCAGCATTAGACCCTTGGAGACAAGTCGGCTGGAGGACGATGTATTGAATCTCGACGCAATTTGAGTGTCCCATCGTCATTAGGAGGCCCGAAACGTTACAGTTAACTATCATTATTGCGTCGGATTCGATAATCTAAAATCACAGGAGAACAACCATAAGGTGCACGAGGCAGCAACAGACCCTTGGAGACAAGTAGGCTGGAGGCCGATGTATTGAATCTCGACGCAATTTGAGTGTTCCATCGTCATTACAAGGCCCTGAACGTTACAATTAACTATCATTTTTGCGTCGGATTCGAAAATCTAGACTCACCGGAGACGGACCATGTGGGACTCGAGGCAGCGATATCCCTTTGGAGACAAGTCGGCTGGAGGCCGATGTATTGAATCTCGACGCAATTTGAGAGTTCCATCGTCATTAGGAGGCCCTGAACGTTACAATTAACAATCATTTTTGCGTCGGATTCGAAAATCTAGACTCACAGGAGAACGACCATAAGGTGCCCCAGGCAGCAATAGACCTTTGGAGACAAGTCGGCTGGAGGACGATGTATTGAATCTCGACGCAATTTGGGAGTTCCATCGGCATTAGGAGGCCCTAAACGTTTCAATTAACTATCATTTTTGCGTCGGATTCGAAAATCTAGACTTACAAGAGAACGACCATCAGGTGCCTGAGGCAGCATTAGACCCTTGGAGACAAGTCGGCTGGAGGCCGATGTATTGAATCTCGACGCAATTTGAGTGTTCCATCGTCATTAGGAGGCCCTAAACCTTACAATTAACTATCATTTTTGCGTCGGATTCGAAAATCTAGACTCACCGGAGACGTACCATGTGGTGCCCGAGGCAGCGATATCCCCTTCGAGACAAGTCGGCTGGAGGCCGATGTATTGAATCTCGACGCAATTTGAAAGTTCCATCGTCATTAGGAGGCCCTGAACGTTACAATTAACAATCATTTTTGCGTCGGATTCGAAAATCTAGACTTACAAGAGAACGAACGTAAGGTTCCCAAGGCAGCATTAGACCCTTGGAGACAAGTCGGCTGGAGGACGATGTATTGAATCTCGACGCAATTTGAGTGTCCCATCGTCATTAGGAGGCCCGAAACGTTACAGTTAACTATCATTATTGCGTCGGATTCGATAATCTAAAATCACAGGAGAACAACCATAAGATGCCCGAGGCAGCAACAGACCCTTGGAGACAAGTCGGCTGCAGGCCGATGTATTGAATCTCGACGCAATTTGAGTGTTCCATCGTCACTACAAGGCCCTGACGTTAGAATTAAGTATCATTTTTGCGTCGGATTCGAAAATCTAGACTCACAGGAGAATTACAATGAGGTGCCCGAGGCAGCAGTAGACCCTTGGAGACAAGTCGGCTGGAGGCCGATGTATTGAATTTCGACGCAATTTGAGTGTTCCATCGGCATTAGGAGGCCCTGAACGTTACAATTAACTATCATTATTGCGTCGGATTCGATAATCTAAAATCACAGGAGAACAACCATAAGGTGCCCGAGGCAGCAACAGACCCTTGGAGACAAGTAGGCTGGAGGCCGATGTATTGAATCTCGACGCAATTTGAGAGTTCCATCGTCATTAGGAGGCCCTGAACGTTACAATTAACAATCATTTTTGCGTCGGATTCGAAAATCTAGACTCACAGGAGAACGACCATAAGGTGCCCCAGGCAGCAATAGACCTTTGGAGACAAGTCGGCTGGAGGACGATGTATTGAATCTCGACGCAATTTGGGAGTTCCATCGGCATTAGGAGGCCCTAAACGTTTCAATTAACTATCATTTTTGCGTCGGATTCGAAAATCTAGACTTACAAGAGAACGACCATCAGGTGCCCGAGGCAGCATTAGACCCTTGGAGACAAGTCGGCTGGAGGCCGATGTATTGAATCTCGACGGAATTTGAGTGTTCCATCGTCATTAGGAGGCCCTAAACGTTACAATTAACTATCATTTTTGCGTCGGATTCGATAATCTAGACTTACAAGACAACGACCATAAGGTGCCCGAGGCAGCAACAGACCCTTGGAGACAAGTCGGCTGGAGGCCGATGTATTGAATCTCGACGCAATTTGAGTGTTCCATCGGCATTACGAGGCCATGAACGTTACAATTAACTTTCATATTTGCGTCGGATTCGAAAATCTAGACTTACAAGAGAATGACCATAAGGTGCCCGAGGCAGCAACAGACCCTTGGAGACAAGTCCGCTGGAGGCCTATGTATTGAATCTCGACGCAATTTCAGTGTTCCATCGTCATTAGGAGGCCCTAAACGTTACAATTCACTATCATTTTTGCGTCGGATTCGAAAATCTAGACTCACAGGAGAAGGACCATGTGGTGCCCGAGGCAGCAACAGACCCTTGGAGACAAGTCGGCTGCAGGCCGATGTATTGAATCTCGACGCAATTTGAGTGTTCCATCGTCACTACAAGGCCCTGACGTTAGAATTAAGTATCATTTTTGCGTCGGATTCGAAAATCTAGACTCACAGGAGAATTACAATGAGGTGCCCGAGGCAGCAGTAGACCCTTGGAGACAAGTCGGCTGGAGGCCGATGTATTGAATTTCGACGCAATTTGAGTGTTCCATCGGCATTAGGAGGCCCTGAACGTTACAATTAACTATCATTATTGCGTCGGATTCGATAATCTAAAATCACAGGAGAACAACCATAAGGTGCCCGAGGCAGCAACAGACCCTTGGAGACAAGTAGGCTGGAGGCCGATGTATTGAATCTCGACGCAATTTGAGAGTTCCATCGTCATTAGGAGGCCCTGAACGTTACAATTAACAATCATTTTTGCGTCGGATTCGAAAATCTAGACTTACAAGAGAACGAACTTAAGGTTCCCGAGGCAGCATTAGACCCTTCGAGACAAGTCGGCTGGAGGACGATGTATTGAATCTCGACGCAACTTGAGTGTTCCGTCGTCATTAGGAGGCCCTAAACGTTACAATTAACTATCATTATTGCGTCGGATTCGATAATCTAAAATCACAGGAGAACAACCATAAGGTGCCCGAGGCAGCAACAGACCCTTGGAGACAAGTAGGCTGGAGGCCGATGTATTGAATCTCGACGCAATTTGAGTGTTCCATCGTCATTACAAGGCCCTGAACGTTACAATTAACTATCATTTTTGCGTCGGATTCGAAAATCTAGACTCACCGGAGACGGACCATGTGGTGCCCGAGGCAGCGATATCCCCTTGGAGACAAGTCGGCTGGAGGCCGATGAATTGAATCTCGACGCAATTTGAGTGTTCCATCGTCATTAGGAGGCCCTAAACGTTACAATTCACTATCATTTTTGCGTCGGATTCGAAAATCTAGACTCACAGGAGAACGACCATAAGGTGCCCCAGGCAGCAATAGACCCTTGGAGACAAGTCGGCTGGAGGACGATGTATTGAATCTCGACGCAATTTGGGAGTTCCATCGGCATTAGGAGGCCCTAAACGTTTCAATTAACTATCATTTTTGCGTCGGATTCGAAAATCTAGACTTACAAGAGAACGACCATCAGGTGCCCGAGGCAGCATTAGACCCTTGGAGACAAGTCGGCTGGAGGCCGATGTATTGAATCTCGACGCAATTTGAGTGTTCCATCGGCATTAGGAGGCCATGAACGTTACAATTAACTTTCATATTTGCGTCGGATTCGAAAATCTAGACTTACAAGAAAACGACCATAAGGTGCCCGAGGCAGCAACAGACCATTGGAGACAAGTCCGCTGGAGGCCGATGTATTGAATCTCGACGCAATTTGAGTGTTCCATCGTCATTAGGAGGCCCTAAACGTTACAATTCACTATCATTTTTGCGTCGGATTCGAAAATGTAGACTCACAGGAGAAGGACCATGTGGTGCCCGAGGCAGCAACAGACCCTTGGAGACAAGTCGGCTGCAGGCCGATGTATTGAATCTCGACGCAATTTGGGTGTTCCATCGTCACTACAAGGCCCTGAACGTTAGAATTAACTATCATTTTTGCGTCGGATTCGAAAATCTAGACTCACAGGAGAAGGACCATGAGGTGCCCGAGGCAGCAATAGACCCTTGGAGACAAGTCGGCTGGAGGCCGATGTATTGAATCTCGACGCAATTTGAGTGTCCCGTCGTCATTAGGAGGCCCTAAACGTTACAATTAACAATCATTATTGCGTCGGATTCGATAATCTAAAATCACAGGAGAACAACCATAAGGTGCCCGAAGCAGCAACAGATCCTTGGAGACAAGTAGGCTGGAGGCCGATGTATTGAATCTCGACGCAATTTGAGAGTTCCATCGTCATTAGGAGGCCCTGAACGTTACAATTAACAATCATTTTTGCGTCGGATTCGAAAATCTAGACTCACAGGAGAACGACCATAAGGTGCCCCAGGCAGCAATAGACCCTTGGAGACAAGTCGGCTGGAGGACGATGTATTGAATCTCGACGCAATTTGGGAGGTCCATCGGCATTAGGAGGCCCTAAACGTTTCAATTAACTATCTTTTTTGCGTCGGATTCGAAAATCTAGACTTACAAGAGAACGTCCATCAGGTGCCCGAGGCAGCATTAGACCCTTGGAGACAAGTCGGCTGGAGGCCGATGTATTGAATCTCGACGCAATTTGAGTGTTCCATCGGAATTAGGAGGCCATGAACGTTACAATTAACTTTCATATTTGAGTCGGATTCGAAAATCTAGACTTACAAGAGAACGACCATAAGGTGCCCGAGGCAGCAACAGACCCTTGGAGACAAGTCCGCTGGAGGCCGATGTATTGAATCTCGACGCAATTTGAGTGTTCCATCGGCATTAGGAGGCCATGAACGTTACAATTAACTTTCATATTTGCGTCGGATTCGAAAATCTAGACTTACAAGAGAACGAACGTAAGGTTCCCGAGGCAGCATTAGACCCTTGGAGACAAGTCGGCTGGAGGACGATGTATTGAATCTCGACGCAATTTGAGTGTCCCATCGTCATTAGGAGGCCCGAAACGTTACAGTTAACTATCATTATTGCGTCGGATTCGATAATCTAAAATCACAGGAGAACAACCATAAGGTGCCCGAGGCAGCAACATATCCTTGGAGACAAGTAGGCTGGAGGCCGATGTATTGAATCTCGACGCAATTTGAGTGTTCCATCGTCATTACAAGGCCCTGAACGTTACAATTAACTATCATTTTTGCGTCGCATTCGAAAATCTAGACTCACCGGAGACGGACCATGTGGTGCCCGAGGCAGCGATATCCCCTTGGAGACAAGTCGGCTGGAGGCCGATGTATTGAATCTCGACGCAATTTGAGAGTTCCATCGTCATTAGGAGGCCCTGAACGTTACAATTAACAATCATTTTTGCGTCGGATTCGAAAATTTAGACTCACAGGAGAACGACCATAAGGTGCCCCAGGCAGCAATAGACCCTTGGAGACAAGTCGGCTGGAGGACGACGTATTGAATCTCGACGCAATTTGGGAGTTCCATCGGCATTAGGAGGCCCTAAACGTTTCAATTAACTATCATTTTTGCGTCGGATTCGAAAATCTAGACTTACAAGAGAACGACCATCAGGTGCCCGAGGCAGCATTAGACCCTTGGAGACAAGTCGGCTGGAGGCCGATGTATTGAATCTCGACGCAATTTGAGTGTTCCATCGTCATTAGGAGGCCCTAAACGTTACAATTAACTATCATTTTTGCGTCGGATTCGATAATCTAGACTTACAAGACAACGACCATAAGGTGCCCGAGGCAGCAACAGACCCTTGGAGACAAGTCGGCTGGAGGCCGATGTATTGAATCTCGACGCAATTTGAGTGTTCCATCGGCATTACGAGGCCATGAACGTTACAATTAACTTTCATATTTGCGTCGGATTCGAAAATCTAGACTTACAAGAGAATGACCATAAGGTGCCCGAGGCAGCAACAGACCCTTGGAGACAAGTCCGCTGGAGGCCTATGTATTGAATCTCGACGCAATTTCAGTGTTCCATCGTCATTAGGAGGCCCTAAACGTTACAATTCACTATCATTTTTGCGTCGGATTCGAAAATCTAGACTCACAGGAGAAGGACCATGTGGTGCCCGAGGCAGCAACAGACCCTTGGAGACAAGTCGGCTGCAGGCCGATGTATTGAATCTCGACGCAATTTGAGTGTTCCATCGTCACTACAAGGCCCTGACGTTAGAATTAAGTATCATTTTTGCGTCGGATTCGAAAATCTAGACTCACAGGAGAATTACAATGAGGTGCCCGAGGCAGCAGTAGACCCTTGGAGACAAGTCGGCTGGAGGCCGATGTATTGAATTTCGACGCAATTTGAGTGTTCCATCGGCATTAGGAGGCCCTGAACGTTACAATTAACTATCATTATTGCGTCGGATTCGATAATCTAAAATCACAGGAGAACAACCATAAGGTGCCCGAGGCAGCAACAGACCCTTGGAGACAAGTAGGCTGGAGGCCGATGTATTGAATCTCGACGCAATTTGAGAGTTCCATCGTCATTAGGAGGCCCTGAACGTTACAATTAACAATCATTTTTGCGTCGGATTCGAAAATCTAGACTTACAAGAGAACGAACTTAAGGTTCCCGAGGCAGCATTAGACCCTTCGAGACAAGTCGGCTGGAGGACGATGTATTGAATCTCGACGCAACTTGAGTGTTCCGTCGTCATTAGGAGGCCCTAAACGTTACAATTAACTATCATTATTGCGTCGGATTCGATAATCTAAAATCACAGGAGAACAACCATAAGGTGCCCGAGGCAGCAACAGACCCTTGGAGACAAGTAGGCTGGAGGCCGATGTATTGAATCTCGACGCAATTTGAGTGTTCCATCGTCATTACAAGGCCCTGAACGTTACAATTAACTATCATTTTTGCGTCGGATTCGAAAATCTAGACTCACCGGAGACGGACCATGTGGTGCCCGAGGCAGCGATATCCCCTTGGAGACAAGTCGGCTGGAGGCCGATGAATTGAATCTCGACGCAATTTGAGTGTTCCATCGTCATTAGGAGGCCCTAAACGTTACAATTCACTATCATTTTTGCGTCGGATTCGAAAATCTAGACTCACAGGAGAACGACCATAAGGTGCCCCAGGCAGCAATAGACCCTTGGAGACAAGTCGGCTGGAGGACGATGTATTGAATCTCGACGCAATTTGGGAGTTCCATCGGCATTAGGAGGCCCTAAACGTTTCAATTAACTATCATTTTTGCGTCGGATTCGAAAATCTAGACTTACAAGAGAACGACCATCAGGTGCCCGAGGCAGCATTAGACCCTTGGAGACAAGTCGGCTGGAGGCCGATGTATTGAATCTCGACGCAATTTGAGTGTTCCATCGGCATTAGGAGGCCATGAACGTTACAATTAACTTTCATATTTGCGTCGGATTCGAAAATCTAGACTTACAAGAAAACGACCATAAGGTGCCCGAGGCAGCAACAGACCATTGGAGACAAGTCCGCTGGAGGCCGATGTATTGAATCTCGACGCAATTTGAGTGTTCCATCGTCATTAGGAGGCCCTAAACGTTACAATTCACTATCATTTTTGCGTCGGATTCGAAAATGTAGACTCACAGGAGAAGGACCATGTGGTGCCCGAGGCAGCAACAGACCCTTGGAGACAAGTCGGCTGCAGGCCGATGTATTGAATCTCGACGCAATTTGGGTGTTCCATCGTCACTACAAGGCCCTGAACGTTAGAATTAACTATCATTTTTGCGTCGGATTCGAAAATCTAGACTCACAGGAGAAGGACCATGAGGTGCCCGAGGCAGCAATAGACCCTTGGAGACAAGTCGGCTGGAGGCCGATGTATTGAATCTCGACGCAATTTGAGTGTCCCGTCGTCATTAGGAGGCCCTAAACGTTACAATTAACAATCATTATTGCGTCGGATTCGATAATCTAAAATCACAGGAGAACAACCATAAGGTGCCCGAAGCAGCAACAGATCCTTGGAGACAAGTAGGCTGGAGGCCGATGTATTGAATCTCGACGCAATTTGAGAGTTCCATCGTCATTAGGAGGCCCTGAACGTTACAATTAACAATCATTTTTGCGTCGGATTCGAAAATCTAGACTCACAGGAGAACGACCATAAGGTGCCCCAGGCAGCAATAGACCCTTGGAGACAAGTCGGCTGGAGGACGATGTATTGAATCTCGACGCAATTTGGGAGGTCCATCGGCATTAGGAGGCCCTAAACGTTTCAATTAACTATCTTTTTTGCGTCGGATTCGAAAATCTAGACTTACAAGAGAACGTCCATCAGGTGCCCGAGGCAGCATTAGACCCTTGGAGACAAGTCGGCTGGAGGCCGATGTATTGAATCTCGACGCAATTTGAGTGTTCCATCGGAATTAGGAGGCCATGAACGTTACAATTAACTTTCATATTTGAGTCGGATTCGAAAATCTAGACTTACAAGAGAACGACCATAAGGTGCCCGAGGCAGCAACAGACCCTTGGAGACAAGTCCGCTGGAGGCCGATGTATTGAATCTCGACGCAATTTGAGTGTTCCATCGGCATTAGGAGGCCATGAACGTTACAATTAACTTTCATATTTGCGTCGGATTCGAAAATCTAGACTTACAAGAGAACGAACGTAAGGTTCCCGAGGCAGCATTAGACCCTTGGAGACAAGTCGGCTGGAGGACGATGTATTGAATCTCGACGCAATTTGAGTGTCCCATCGTCATTAGGAGGCCCGAAACGTTACAGTTAACTATCATTATTGCGTCGGATTCGATAATCTAAAATCACAGGAGAACAACCATAAGGTGCCCGAGGCAGCAACATATCCTTGGAGACAAGTAGGCTGGAGGCCGATGTATTGAATCTCGACGCAATTTGAGTGTTCCATCGTCATTACAAGGCCCTGAACGTTACAATTAACTATCATTTTTGCGTCGCATTCGAAAATCTAGACTCACCGGAGACGGACCATGTGGTGCCCGAGGCAGCGATATCCCCTTGGAGACAAGTCGGCTGGAGGCCGATGTATTGAATCTCGACGCAATTTGAGAGTTCCATCGTCATTAGGAGGCCCTGAACGTTACAATTAACAATCATTTTTGCGTCGGATTCGAAAATTTAGACTCACAGGAGAACGACCATAAGGTGCCCCAGGCAGCAATAGACCCTTGGAGACAAGTCGGCTGGAGGACGACGTATTGAATCTCGACGCAATTTGGGAGTTCCATCGGCATTAGGAGGCCCTAAACGTTTCAATTAACTATCATTTTTGGGTCGGATTCGAAAATCTAGACTTACAAGAGAACGACCATCAGGTGCCCGAGGCAGCATTAGACCCTTGGAGACAAGTCGGCTGGAGGCCGATGTATTGAATCTCGACGCAATTTGAGTGTTCCATCGTCATTAGGAGGCCCTAAACGTTACAATTAACTATCATTTTTGCGTCGGATTCGATAAACTAGACTTACAAGACAACGACCATAAGGTGCCCGGGGCAGCAACAGACCCTTGGAGACAAGTCGGCTGGAGGCCGATGTATTGAATCTCGACGCAATTTGAGTGTTCCATCGGCATTAGGAGGCCATGAACGTTACAATTAACTTTCATATTTGCGTCGGATTCGAAAATCTAGACTTACAAGAGAACGACCATAAGGTGCCCGAGGCAGCAACAGACCCTTGGAGACAAGTCCGCTGGAGGCCGATGTATTGAATCTCGACGCAATTTGAGTGTTCCATCGTCATTAGGAGGCCCTAAACGTTACAATTCACTATCATTTTTGCGTCGGATTCGAAAATCTAGACTCACTGGAGAAGGACCATGTGGTGCCCGAGGCAGCAACAGACCCTTGGAGACAAGTCGGCTGGAGGCCGATGTATTGAATCTCGTCGCAATTTGAGTGTTCCATCGGCATTAGGAGGCCCTGAACGTTACAATTAACTATCATTATTGCGTCGGATTCGATAATCTAAAATCACAGGAGAACAACCATAAGGTGCCCGAGGCAGCAACAGATCCTTGGAGACAAGTAGGCTGGAGGCCGATGTATTGAATCTCGACGCAATTTGAGTGTTCCATCGTCATTACAAGGCCCTGAACGTTACAATTAACTATCATTTTTGCGTCGGATTCGAAAATCTAGACTCACCGGAGACGGACCTTGTGGTGCCCGAGGCAGCGATATCCCCTTGGAGACAAGTCGGCTGGAGGCCGATGTATTGAATCTCGACGCAATTTGAGAGTTCCATCGTCATTAGGAGGCCCTGAACGTTACAATTAACAATCATTTTTGCGTCGGATTCGAAAATCTAGACTCACAGGATAACGACCATAAGGTGCCCCAGGCAGCAATAGACCCTTGGAGACAAGTCGGCTGGAGGACGATGTATTGAATCTCGACGCAATTTGGGAGTTCCATCGGCATTAGGAGGCCCTAAACGTTTCAATTAACTATCATTTTTGCGTCGGATTCGAAAATCTAGACTTACAAGAGAACGTCCATCAGGTGCCCGAGGCAGCATTAGACCCTTGGAGACAAGTCGGCTGGAGGCCGATGTATTGAATCTCGACGCAATTTGAGTGTTCCATCGTCATTAGGAGGCCCTAAACGTTACAATTAACTATCATTATTGCGTCGGATTCGATAATCTAGACTTACAAGACAACGACCATAAGGTGCCCGAGGCAGCAACAGACCCTTGGAGACAAGTCGGCTGGAGGCCGATGTATTGAATCTCGACGCAATTTGAGTGTTCCATCGGCATTAGGAGGCCATGAACGTTACAATTAACTTTTATATTTGCGTCGGATTCGAAAATCTAGACTTACAAGAGAACGACCATAAGGTGCCCGAGGCAGCAACAGACCCTTGGAGACAAGTCCGCTGGAGGCCGATGTATTGAATCTCGACGCAATTTGAGTGTTCCATCGTCATTAGGAGGCCCTAAACGTTACAATTCACTATCATTTTTGCGTCGGATTCGAAAATCTAGACTCACAGGAGAAGGACCATGTGGTGCCCGAGGCAGCAACAGACCCTTGGAGACAAGTCGGCTGCAGGCCGATGTATTGAATCTCGACGCAATTTGAGTGTTCCATCGTCACTACAAGGCCTTGAACGTTAGAATTAACTATCATTTTTGCGTCGGATTCGAAAATCTAGACTCACAGGAGAAGGACCATGTGGTGCCCGAGGCAGCAATAGACCCTAGGAGACAAGTCGGCTGGAGGTCGATGTATTGAATCTCGACGCAATTTGAGTGTTCCATCGGCATTAGGAGGCCCTGAACGTTACAATTAACTATCATTTTTGCGTCGGATTCGAAAATCTAGACTCACCGGAGACGGACCATGTGGTGCCCGAGGCAGCGATATCCCCTTCGAGACAAGTCGCCTGGAGGCCGATGTATTGAATCTCGACGCAATTTGAGAGTTCCATCGTCATTAGGAGGCCCTGAACGTTACAATTAACAATCATTTTTGCGTCGGATTCGAAAATCTAGACTTACAAGAGAACGAACTTAAGGTTCCCGAGGCAGCATTAGACCCTAGGAGACAAGTCGGCTGGAGGACGATGTATTGAATCTCGACGCAATTTGAGTGTCCCGTCGTCATTAGGAGGCCCTAAACGTTACAATTAACAATCATTATTGCGTCGGATTGGATAGTCTAAAATCACAGGAGAACAACCATAAGGTGCCCGAGGCAGCAACAGACCCTTGGAGACAAGTAGGCTGGAGGCCGATGTATTGAATCTCGACGCAATTTGAGTGTTCCATCGTCATTACAAGGCCCTGAACGTTACAATTAACTATCATTTTTGCGTCGGATTGGAAAATCTAGACTCACCGGAGACGGACCATGTGGTGCCCGAGGCAGCGATATCCCATTGGAGACAAGTCGGCTGGAGGCCGATGTATTGAATCTCGACGCAATTTGAGAGTTCCATCGTCATTAGGAGGCCCTGAACGTTACAATTAACAATCATTTTTGCGTCGGATTCGAAAATCTAGACTCACAGGAGAACGACCATAAGGTGCCCGAGGCAGCAATAGACCCTTGGAGACAAGTCGGCTGGAGGACGATGTATTGAATCTCGACGCAATTTGAGAGTTCCATCGGCATTACGAGGCCCTGAACGTTTCAATTAACTATCATTTTTGCGTCGGATTCGATAATCTAAAATCACAGGAGAACGACCATAAGGTGCCCGAGGCAGCATTAGACCCTTGGAGACAAGTCGGCTGGAGGACGATGTATTGAATCTCGACGCAATTTGAGTGTCCCGTCGTCATTAGGAGGCCCTAAACGTTACAATTAACTATCATTATTGCGTCGGATTGGATAGTCTAAAATCACAGGAGAACAACCATAAGGTGCCCGAGGCAGCAACAGACCCTTGGAGACAAGTAGGCTGGAGGCCGATGTATTGAATCTCGACGCAATTTGAGTGTTCCATCGTCATTACAAGGCCCTGAACGTTACAATTAACTATCATTTTTGCGTCGGATTGGAAAATCTAGACTCACCGGAGACGGACCATGTGGTGCCCGAGGCAGCGATATCCCATTGGAGACAAGTCGGCTGGAGGCCGATGTATTGAATCTCGACGCAATTTGAGAGTTCCATCGTCATTAGGAGGCCCTGAACGTTACAATTAACAATCATTTTTGCGTCGGATTCGAAAATCTAGACTCACAGGAGAACGACCATAAGGTGCCCGAGGCAGCAATAGACCCTTGGAGACAAGTCGGCTGGAGGACGATGTATTGAATCTCGACGCAATTTGAGAGTTCCATCGGCATTACGAGGCCCTGAACGTTTCAATTAACTATCATTTTTGCGTCGGATTCGATAATCTAAAATCACAGGAGAACGACCATAAGGTGCCCGAGGCAGCAATAGACCCTTGGAGACAAGTCGGCTGGAGGCCGATGTATTGAATCTCGACGCAACCTGAGTGTTCCATCGGCATTAGGAGGCCCTGAACGTTACAATTAACTATCATTATTGCGTCGGATTCGATAATCTAAATCACAGGAGAACATCCATAAGGTGCCCGAGGCAGCAACAGACCCTTGGAGGCAAGTAGGCTGGAGGCCGATGTATTGAATCTCGACGCAATTTGAGAGTTAAATCGTCATTAGGAGACCCTGAACGTTACAATTAACAATCATTTTTGCGTCGGATTCGAAAATCTAGACTTACAAGAGAACGAACTTAACGTTCCCGAGGCAGCATTAGACCATTGGAGACAAGTCGGCTGGTGGACGATGTATTGAATCGCGACGCAACTTGAGTGTCCCGTCGTCATTAGGAGGCCCTAAACGTTACAATTAACTATCATTATTGCGTCGGATTCGATAATCTAAAATCACAGGAGAACAACCATAAGGTGCCCGAGGCAGCAACAGACCCTTGGAGACAAGTAGGCTGGAGGCCGATGTATTGAATCTCGACGCAATTTGAGTGTTCCATCGTCATTACAAGGCCCTGAACGTTACAATTAACTATCATTTTTGCGTCGGATTCGAAAATCTAGACTCACCGGAGACGGACCATGTGGTGCCCGAGGCAGCGATATCCCCTTGGTGACAAGTCGGCTGGAGGCCGATGTATTGAATCTCGACGCAATTTGAGAGTTCCATCGTCATTAGGAGGCCCTGAACGTTACAATTAACAATCATTTTGGCGTCGGATTCGAAAATCTAGACTCACAGGAGAACGACCATAAGGTGCCCCAGGCAGCAATAGACCCTTGGAGACAAGTCGGCTGGAGGACCGATGTATTGAATCTCGACGCAATTTGGGAGTTCCATCGGCATTAGGAGGCCCTAAACGTTTCAATTAACCATCATTTTTGCGTCGGATTCGAAAATCTAGACTTACAAGAGAACGACCATCAGGTGCCCGAGGCAGCAACAGACCCTTGGAGACAAGTCGGCTGCAGGCCTTGAACGTTAGAATTAACTATCATTTTTGCGTCGGATTCGAAAATCTAGCCTCACAGGAGACGGACCATGTGGTGCCCGAGGCAGCGATATCCCCTTGGAGACAAGTCGGCTGGAGGCCGATGTATTGAATCTCGACGCAATTTGAGTGTTCCATCGTCATTAGGAGGCCCGAAACGTTGCAGTTAACTATCATTATTGCGTCGGATTCGATAATCTAAAATCACAGGAGAACAACCATAAGGTGCCCCGAGGCAGCAACAGACCCTTGGAGACAAGTAGGCTGGAGGCCGATGTATTGAATCTCGACGCAATTTGAGAGTTCCATCGTCATTAGGAGGCCCTGAACGTTACAATTAACAATCATTTTTGCGTCGGATTCGAAAATCTAGACTTACAAGAGAACGAACTTAAGGTTCCCGAGGCAGCATTAGACCCTAGGAGACAAGTCGGCTGGAGGACGATGTATTGAATCTCGACGCAATTTGAGTGTCCCGTCGTCATTAGGAGGCCCTAAACGTTACAATTAACTATCATTATTGCGTCGGATTGGATAATCTAAAATCACAGGAGAACAACCATAAGGTGCCCGAGGCAGCAACAGACCCTTGGAGACAAGTAGGCTGGAGGCCGATGTATTGAATCTCGACGCAATTTGAGTGCTCCATCGTCATTACAAGGCCCTGAACGTTACAATTAACTATCATTTTTGCGTCGGATTGGAAAATCTAGACTCACCGGAGACGGACCATGTGGTGCCCGAGGCAGCGATATCCCATTGGAGACAAGTCGGCTGGAGGCCGATGTATTGAATCTCGACGCAATTTGAGAGTTCCATCGTCATTAGGAGCCCTGAACGTTACAATTAACAATCATTTTTGCGTCGGATTCGAAAATCTAGACTCACAGGAGAACGACCATAAGGTGCCCGAGGCAGCAATAGACCCTTGGAGACAAGTCGGCTGGAGGACGATGTATTGAATCTCGACGCAATTTGAGAGTTCCATCGGCATTACGAGGCCCTGAACGTTTCAATTAACTATCATTTTTGCGTCGGATTCGAAAATCTAGACTTACAAGAGAACGACCATAATGTGCCCGAGGCAGCATTAGACCCTTGGAGACAAGTCGGGCTGGAGGCCGATGTATTGAATCTCGACGCAATTTGAGTGTTCCATCGTCATTAGGAGGCCCTCAACGTTACAATTCACTATCAGTTTTGCGTCGGGTTCGAAAATCTAGACTCACAGGAGAAGGACCATGTGGTGCCCGAGGCAGCAATAGACCCTTGGAGACAAGTCGGCTGGAGGCCGATGTATTGAATCTCGACGCAATTTGAGTGTTCCATCGGCATTAGGAGGCCCTGAACGTTACAATTTTTGCGTCGGATTCGAAAATCTAGACTTACAAGAGAACGACCATCAGGTGCCCGAGGCAGCATTAGACCCTTGGAGACAAGTCGGCTGGAGGCCGATGTATTGAATCTCGACGCAATTTGAGTGTTCCATCGGCATTAGGAGGCCATGAACGTTACAATTAACTATCATTTTTGCGTCGGATTCGATAATCCAGACTTACAAGACAACGACCATAAGGTGCCCGAGGCAGCAACAGACCCTTGGAGACAAGTCGGCTGGAGGCCGATGTATTGAATCTCGACGCAATTTGAGTGTTCCATCGGCATTAGGAGGCCATGAACGTTACAATTAACTTTCATATTTGCGTCGGATTCGAAAATCTAGACTTACAAGAGAACGACCATAAGGTGCCCGAGGCAGCAACAGACCCTTGGAGACAAGTCCGCTGGAGGCCGATGTATTGAATCGCGACGCAATTTGAGTGTTCCATCATCATTAGGAGGCCCTAAACGTTACAATTCACTATTATTTTTGCGTCGGATTCGAAAATCTAGACTCACAGGAGAAGGAGCATGTGGTGCCTGAGGCAGCAACAGACCCTTGGAGACAAGTCGGCTGCAGGCCGATGTATTGAATCTCGACGCAATTTGAGTGTTCCAACGTCACTACAAGGCCCTGAACGTTAGAATTAACTATCATTTTTGCGTCGGATTCGAAAATCTAGACTCACAGGAGAAGGACCATGAGGTGCCCCGAGGCAGCAATAGACCCTTGGAGACAAGTCGGCTGGAGGACGATGTATTGAATCTCGACGCAATTTAAGTGTCCCATCGTCATTAGGAGGCCCTAAACGTTACAATTAACTATCATTATTGCGTCGCATTCGATAATCTAAAATCACAGGAGAACAACCATTAGGTGCCCGAGGCAGGAACATACACTTGGAGACAAGTAGGCTGGAGGCCGATGTATTGAATCTCGACGCAATTTGAGTGTTCCATCGTCATTACAAGGCCCTGAACGTTACAATTAACTATCATTTTTGCGTCGGATTCGATAATCTAGACTTACAAGAGAACGACCAAAAGGTGCCCGAGGCAGCAATAGACCCTTGGAGACAAGTCGGCTGGAGGCCGATGTATGGAATCTCGACGCAATTTGAGAGTTCCATCTTCATTAGGAGGACCTGAACGTTACAATTAACTATCATTTTTGCGTCGGATTCGAAAATCTAGACTTACAAAAGAACGACCATGAGGTGCCTGAGACTGCAATATCCTCTTGGATACAATTGGACTGGAGGTCGATGTATTGAATCTCGACGCAATTTGAGTCTTCTATCGTCATTAGGAGGCGCTGAACGTTACAATTCACTATCATTTTTGCGTCGGATTCGATAATCTAAACTCACAGGAGAACGACCATAAGGTGCCGAGGCAGCAACAGTCCCTTGGAGACAAGTCGGCTGGAGGCCGATGTATTGAATCTCGACGCAATTTGAGTGTTCCATCGGCATTAGGAGGCCCTGAACGTTACAATTAAATATCATATTTGCGTCGGATTCGAAAATCTAGACTCACAGGAGAAGGACCATGTGGTGCCCGAGGCAGCAATAGACCCTTGGAGGCAAGTCGGCTGCAAGCCGATGTATTGAATCTTGACGCAATTTGAGTGTTCCATCATCATTACAAGGCCCTGAACGTTACAATTAACTTTCATTTTTGCGTCGGATTCGAAAATCTAGACTCACAGGAGAACGACCATAAGGTGCCGAGGCAGCAACAGACCCTTGGAGACAAGTCGGCTGGAGGACGATGTATTGAATCTCGACGCAATTTGAGTGTCCCCGTCGTCATTAGGAGGCCCTTAACGTTACAATTAACTATCATTATTGCCTCGGATTCGATAATCTAAAATCACAGGAGAACAACCATAAGGTGCCCGAGGCAGCAACAGACCCTTGGAGACAAGTAGGCTGGAGGCCGATGTATTGAATCTCGACGCAATTTGAGTGTTCCATCGTCATTACAAGGCCCTGAACGTTACAATTAACTATCATTTTTGCGTCGGATTCGAAAATCTAGACTCACCGGAGACGGACCATGTGGTGCCCGAGGCAACGATATTTCCTTGGAGACAAGTCGGCTGGAGGCCGATGTATTGAATCTCGACGCAATTTGAGAGTTCCATCGTCATTACAAGGCCCTGAACGTTACAATTAACTATCATTTTTGCGTCGGATTCGAAAATTTAGACTCACAGGAGAAAGACCATGAGGTGCCTGAGGCAGCAACAGACCCTTGGAGACAAGTCGGCTGGAGGCCGATGTATTGAATCTCGACGCAATTTGAGTGTTCCATCGTCATTAGTAGGCCCTAAACGTTACAATTCACTGTCAGTTTAGCGTCGGGTTCGAAAATCTAGACTCACAGGAGGAAGGACCATGTGGTGCCCGAGGCAGCAATAGACCCTTGGAGACAAGTCGGCTCGAAGCCGATGTATTGAATCTCGACGCAATTTGAGTGTTCCATCGGCATTAGGAGGCCTTGAACGTTACAATTAACTATCATTTTTGCGTCGGATTCGAAAATCTAGACTCACCGGAGACGGAAAATGTGGTGCCCGAGGCAGCGACATCCCCTTGGAGACAAGTCGGCTGGAGGCCGATGTATTGAATCTCGACGCAATTTGAGAGTCCCATCGTCATTAGGAGGCCCTGAACGTTGCAATTAACAATCATTTTTGCGTCGGATTCGAAAATCTAGACTTACAAGAGAACGAACGTAAGGTTCCCGAGGCAGCAACAGACCCTTGGAGACAAGTCGGCTGGAGGACGATGTATTGAATCTCGACGCAATTTGAGTGTCCCATCGTCATTAGGAGGCCCTAAACGTTACAATTAACTATCATTATTGCGTCGGATTCGATAATCTAAAATCACAGGAGAACAACCATAAGGTGCCCGAGGCAGCAACAGTCCCTAGGAGACAAGTAGGCTGGAGGCCGATGTATTGAATCTCGACGCAATTTGAGAGTTCCATCGACATTAGGCGGCCCTGAACGTTACAATTAACTATCATTTTTGCGTCGGATTCGAAAATCTAGACTTACAAGAGAACGACCATAAGGTGCCCGAGGCAGCATTAGACCCTTGGAGACAAGTCGGCTGGAGGCCGATGTATTGAATCTCGACGCAATTTGAGTGTTCCATCGTCATTAGGAGGCCCTAAATGGTACAATTAACTATCATTTTTGCGTCGGATTCGATAATCTAGACTTACAAGAGAACGACCAAAAGGTGCCCGAGGCAGCAATAGACCCTTGGAGACAAGTCGGCTGGAGGCCGATGTATGGAATCTCGACGCAATTTGAGAGTTCCATCGTCATTAGGAGGACCTGAACGTTACAATTAACTATCGTTTTTGCGTCGGATTCGAAAATCTAGACTTACAAGAGAACGACCATGAGGTGCCTGAGACTGCAATATCCTCTTGGATACAATTGGACTGGAGGTCGATGTATTGAATCTCGACGCAATTTGAGTCTTCTATCGTCATTAGGAGGCGCTGAACGTTACAATTCACTATCATTTTTGCGTCGGATTCGATAATCTAAACTCACAGGAGAACGACCATAAGGTGCCGAGGCAGCAACAGACCCTTGGAGACAAGTCGGCTGGAGGCCGATGTATTGAATCTCGACGCAATTTGAG
The DNA here is from genome assembly GCF_021461395.2 of Schistocerca americana. Taxonomy (NCBI): domain Eukaryota; kingdom Metazoa; phylum Arthropoda; class Insecta; order Orthoptera; family Acrididae; genus Schistocerca; species Schistocerca americana. Next base: position 28,035 of record NW_025726636.1, read on the forward strand.
TGTTCCATCGTCATTAGGAGGCCCTGAACGTTACAATTAAATATCATATTTGCGTCGGATTCGAAAATCTAGACTCACAGGAGAAGGACCATGTGGTGCCCGAGGCAGCAATAGACCCCTTGGAGACAAGTCGGCTGCAAGCCGATGTATTGAATCTTGACGCAATTTGAGTGTTCCATCATCATTACAAGGCCCAGAACGTTACAATTAACTTTCATTTTTGCGTCGGATTCGAAAATCTAGACTCACAGGAGAACGACCATAAGGTGCCCGAGGCAGCAATAGACCCTTGGAGACAAGTCGGCTGGAGGCCGATGTATTGAATCTCGACGCAATTTGAGTGTTCCATCGTCATTAGGAGGCCCTGAACGTTACAATTAAATATCATATTTGCGTCGGATTCGAAAATCTAGACTCACCGCAGACGGACGATGTGGTGCCCGAGGCAGCGATATCCCCTTGGAGACAAGTCGGCTGGAGGCCGATGTATTGAATCTCGACGCAATTTGAGTGTTCCATCGTCATTAGGAGGCCCTAAACGTTACAATTCACTATCATTTTTGCGTCGGATTCGAAAATCTAGACTCACAGGAGAAGGACCATGTGGTGCCCGAGGCAGCAACAGACCCTTGGAGACAAGTCGGCTGCAGGCCCTGAACGTTAGAATTAACTATCATTTTTGCGTCGGATTCGAAAATCTAGACTCACAGGAGAAGGACCATGAGGTGCCCGAGGCAGCAATAGACCCTTGGAGACAAGTCGGCTGGAGGCCGATGTATTGAATCTCGACGCAATTTGAGAGTTCCATCGTCATTAGGAGGCCCTGAACGTTACAATTAACAATCATTTTTGCGTCGGATTCGAAAATCTAGACTTACAAGAGAACGAACTTAAGGTTCCCGAGGCAGCATTAGACTCTTGGAGACAAGTCGGCTGGAGGACGATGTATTGAATCTCGACGCAATTTGAGTGTCCCGTCGTCATTAGGCGGCCCTAAACGTTACAATTAACTATCATTATTGCGTCGGATTAGATAATCTAAAATCACAGGAGAACAACCATAAGGTGCCCGAAGCAGCAACAGCCCCTTGGAGACAAGTAGGCTGGAGGCCGATGTATTGAATCTCGACGCAATTTGAGTGTTCCATCGTCATTACAAGGCCCTGAACGTTACAATTAACAATCATTTTTTGCGTCGGATTCGATAATCTAGACTTACAAGAGAACGACCATAAGGTGCCCGAGGCAGCAACAGACCCTTGGAGACAAGTCGGCTGGAGGCCGATGTATTGAATCTCGACGCAATTTGAGTGTTCCATCGTCATTACAAGGCCCAGAACGTTACAATTAACTATCATTTTTGCGTCGGATTCGAAAATCTAGACTCACCGGAGACGGACCATGTGGTGCCCGAGGCAGCGATATCCCCTTGGAGACAAGTCGGCTGGAGGCCGATGTATTGAATCTCGACGCAATTTGAGAGTTCCATCGTCATTAGGAGGCCCTGAACGTTACAATTAACATTCATTTTTGCGTCGGATTCGAAAATCTAGACTCACAGGAGAAGGGACCATGTGGTGCCCGAGGCAGCAACAGACCCTTGGAGACAAGTCGGCTGGAGGACGATGTATTGAATCTCGACGCAATTTGAGTGTTCCATCGTCATTACAAGGCCCTGAACGTTACAATTAACTATCATTTTTGCGTCGGATTCGAAAATCTAGACTCACCGGAGACGGACCATGTGGTGCCCGAGGCAGCGATATCCCCTTGGAGACAAGTCGGCTGGAGGCCGATGTATTGAATCTCGACGCAATTTGAGAGTTCCATCGTCATTAGGAGGCCCTGAACGTTACAATTAACATTCATTTTTGCGTCGGATTCGAAAATCTAGACTCACAGGAGAAGGACCATGTGGTGCCCGAGGCAGCAACAGACCCTTGGAGACAAGTCGGCTGGAGACCGTTGTATTGAATCTCGAAGCAATTTGAGTGTTCCATCGTCATTAGGAGGCCCTAAACGTTACAATTCACTATCAGTTTTGCGTCGGGTTCGATAATCTAGACTCACAGGAAAAGGACAATGTGGTGCCCGAGGCAGCAATAGACCCTTGGAGACAAGTCGGCTGGAGGCCGATGTATTGAATCTCGACGCAATTTGAGTGTTCCATCGGCATTAGGAGGCCTTGAACGTTTCAATTAACTATCATTTTTGCGTCGGATTCAAAAATCTAGACTCACCGGAGACGGAAAATGTGGTGCCCGAGGCAGCGACATCCCCTTGGAGATAAGTCGGCTGGAGGCCGATGTATTGAATCTCGACGCAATTTGAGAGTCCCATCGTCATTAGGTGGCCCTGAACGTTACAATTAACAATCATTTTTGCGTCGGATTCGAAAATCTAGACTTACAAGAGAACGAACGTAAGGTTCCCGAGGCAGCATTAGACCCTTGGAGACAAGTCGGCTGGAGGACGATGTATTGAATCTCGACGCAATTTGAGTGTCCCATCGTCATTAGGAGGCCCTAAACGTTACAATTAACTATCATTATTGCGTCGGATTCGATAATCTAAAATCACAGGAGAACAACCATAAGGTGCCCGAGGCAGCAACAGACCCTTGGAGACAAGTAGGCTGGAGGCCGATGTATTGAATCTCGACGCAATTTGAGAGTTCCATCGACATTAGGAGGCCCTGAACGTTACAATTAACTATCATTTTTGCGTCGGATTCGAAAATCTAGACTTACAAGAGAACGACCATAAGGTGCCCGAGGCAGCATTAGACCCTTGGAGACAAGTCGGCTGGAGGCCGATGTATTGAATCTCGACGCAATTTGAGTGTTCCATCGTCATTAGGAGGCCCTAAACGGTACAATTAACTATCATTTTTGCGTCGGATTCGATAATCTAGACTTACAAGAGAACGACCAAAAGGTGCCCGAGGCAGCAATAGACCCTTGGAGACAAGTCGGCTGGAGGCCGATGTATTGAATCTCGACGCAATTTGAGAGTTCCATCGTCATTAGGAGGACCTGAACGTTACAATTAACTATCATTTTTGCGTCGGATTCGAAAATCTAGACTTACAAGAGAACGACCATGAGGTGCCTGAGACTGCAATATCTTCTTGGATACAAGTGGACTGGAGGTCGATGTATTGAATCTCGACGCAATTTGAGTCTTCTATCGTCATTAGGAGGCGCTGAACGTTACAATTCACTATCATTTTTGCGTCGGGAAAATCTAGACTCACAGGAGAAGGACCATGTGGTGCCTGAGGCAGCAATAGACCCTTGGAGACAAGTCGGCTGGAGGCCGATGTATTGAATCTCGACGCAATTTGAGTGTTCCATCGGCATTAGGAGGCCTTGAACGTTCCAATTAACTATCATTTTTGCGTCGGATTCGAAAATCTAGACTCACCGGGGACGGAAAATGTGGTGCCCGAGGCAGCGACATCCCCTTGGAGATAAGTCGGCTGGAGGCCGATGTATTGAATCTCGTCGCAATTTGAGAGTCCCATCGTCATTAGGAGGCCCTGAACGTTACAATTAACAATCATTTTTGCGTCGGATTCGAAAATCTAGACTTACAAGAGAACGAACGTAAGGTTCCCGAGGCAGCATTAGACCCTTGGAGACAAGTCGGCTGGAGGACGATGTATTGAATCTCGACGCAATTTGAGTGTCCCATCGTCATTAGGAGGCCCTAAACGTTACAATTAACTATCATTATTGCGTCGGATTCGATAATCTAAAATCACAGGAGAACAACCATAAGGTGCCCGAGGCAGCAACAGACCCTTGGAGACAAGTAGGCTGGAGGCCGATGTATTGAATCTCGACGCAATTTTAGAGTTCCATCGACATTAGGAGGCCCTGAACGTTACAATTAACTATCATTTTTGCGTCGGATTCGAAAATCTAGACTTACAAGAGAACGACCATAAGGTGCCCGAGGCAGCATTAGACCCTTGGAGACAAGTCGGCTGGAGGCCGATGTATTGAATCTCGACGCAATTTGAGTGTTCCATCGTCATTAGGAGGCCCTAAACGGTACAATTAACTATCATTTTTGCGTCGGATTCGATAATCTAGACTTACAAGAGAACGACCAAAAGGTGCCCGAGGCAGCAATAGACCCTTGGAGACAAGTCGGCTGGAGGCCGATGTATTGAATCTCGACGCAATTTGAGAGTTCCATCGTCATTAGGAGGACCTATACGTTACAATTAACTATCATTTTTGCGTCGGATTCGAAAATCTAGACTTACAAGTGAACGACCATGAGGTGCCTGAGACTACAATATCCTCTTGGATACAAGTGGACTGGATGTCGATGTATTGAATCTCGACGCAATTTGAGTCTTCTATCGTCATTAGGAGGCGCTGAACGTTACAATTCACTATCATTTTTGCGTCGGATTCGAAAATCTAGACTCACAGGAGAAGGACCATGTGGTGCCCGAGGCAGCAATAGACCCTTGGAGACAAGTCGGCTGCAGGCCGATGTATTGAATCTTGACGCAATTTGAGTGTTCCATCATCATTACAAGGCCCTGAACGTTACAATTAACTTTCATTTTTGTGTCGGATTCGAAAATCTAGACTCACAGGAGAACGACCATAAGGTGCCCGAGGCAAGTCGGCTGGAGGCCGATGTATTGAATCTCGACGCAATTTGAGTGTTCCATCGGCATTAGGAGGCCCTGAACGTTACAATTAACTATCATTTTTGCGGCGGATTCGAAAATCTAGACTCACCGGAGACGGACCATGTGGTGCCCGAGGCAGCGATATCCCCTTGGAGACAAGTCGGCTGGAGGCCGAAGTATTGAATCTCGACGCAATTTGAGTGTTCCATCGTCATTAGGAGGCCCTAAACGGTACAATTAACTACCATTTTTGCGTCGGATTCGATAATCTAGACTTACAAGAGAACGACCAAAAGGTGCCCGAGGCAGCAATAGACCCTTGGAGACAAGTCGGCTGGAGGCCGATGTATTGAATCCTCGACGCAATTTGAGAGTTCCATCGTCATTAGGAGGACCTATACGTTACAATTAACTATCATTTTTGCGTCGGATTCGAAAATCTAGACTTACAAGAGAACGACCATGAGGTGCCTGAGACTACAATATCCTCTTGGATACAAGTGGACTGGATGTCGATGTATTGAATCTCGACGCAATTTGAGTCTTCTATCGTCATTAGGAGGCGCTGAACGTTACAATTCACTATCATTTTTGCGTCGGATTCGAAAATCTAGACTCACAGGAGAAGGACCATGTGGTGCCCGAGGCAGCAATAGACCCTTGGAGACAAGTCGGCTGCAGGCCGATGTATTGAATCTTGACGCAATTTGAGTGTTCCATCATCATTACAAGGCCCTGAACGTTACAATTAACTTTCATTTTTGTGTCGGATTCGAAAATCTAGACTCACAGGAGAACGACCATAAGGTGCCCGAGGCAAGTCGGCTGGAGGCCGATGTATTGAATCTCGACGCAATTTGAGTGTTCCATCGGCATTAGGAGGCCCTGAACGTTACAATTAACTATCATTTTTGCGGCGGATTCGAAAATCTAGACTCACCGGAGGCGGACCATGTGGTGCCCGAGGCAGCGATATCCCCTTGGAGACAAGTCGGCTGGAGGCCGAAGTATTGAATCTCGACGCAATTTGAGAGTTCCATCGTTATTACAAGGCCCTGAACGTTACAATTAACTATAATTTTTGCGTCGGATTCGAAAATTTAGAGTCACAGGAGAAAGACCATGAGGTGCCTGAGGCAGCAACAGACCCTTGGAGACAAGTCGGCTGGAGGCCGATGTATTGAATCACGACGCAATTTGAGTGTTCCATCGTCATTAGGAGGCCCTAAACGTTACAATTCACTATCAGTTTTGCGTCGGGTTCGAAAATCTAGACTCACAGGAGAAGGACCATGTGGTGCCCAAGGCAGCAATAGACCCTTGGAGACAAGTCGGCTGGAGGCCGATGTATTGAATCTCGACGCAATTTGAGTGTTCCATCTGCATTAGGAGTCCCAGAACGTTACAATTAACAATCATTTTTGCGTCGGATTCGAAAATCTAGACTTACAAGAGAACGAACTTAAGGTTCCCGAGGCAGCATTAGACCCTTGGAGACAAGTAGGCTGGAGGACGATGTATTGAATCTCGACGCAATTTAAGTGTCCCATCGTCATTAGGAGGCCCTAAACGTTACAATTAACTATCATTATTGCGTCGCATTCGATAATTTAAAATCACAGGAGAACAACCATTAGGTGCCCGAGGCAGGAACATACACTTGGAGACAAGTAGGCTGGAGGCCGATGTATTGAATCTCGACGCAATTTGAGTGTTCCATCGTCATTACAAGGCCCTGAACGTTACAATTAACTATCATTTTTGCGTCGGATTCGATAATCTAGACTTACAAGAGAACGACCAAAAGGTGCCCGAGGCAGCAATAGACCCTTGGAGACAAGTCGGCTGGAGGCCGATGTATTGAATCTCGACGCAATTTGAGTGTTCCATCGTCATTAGGAGGCCCTAACGGTACAATTAACTACCATTTTTGCGTCGGATTCGATAATCTAGACTTACAAGAGAACGACCAAAAGGTGCCCGAGGCAGCAATAGACCCTTGGAGACAAGTCGGCTGGAGGCCGATGTATTGAATCTCGACGCAATTTGAGAGTTCCATCGTCATTAGGAGGACCTATACGTTACAATTAACTATCATTTTTGCGTCGGATTCGAAAATCTAGACTTACAAGAGAACGACCATGAGGTGCCTGAGACTACAATATCCTCTTGGATACAAGTGGACTGGATGTCGATGTATTGAATCTCGACGCAATTTGAGTCTTCTATCGTCATTAGGAGGCGCTGAACGTTACAATTCACTATCATTTTTGCGTCGGATTCGAAAATCTAGACTCACAGGAGAACAACCATTAGGTGCCCGAGGCAGGAACATACACTTGGAGACAAGTAGGCTGGAGGCCGATGTATTGAATCTCGACGCAATTTGAGTGTTCCATCGTCATTACAAGGCCCTGAACGTTACAATTAACTTTCATTTTTGTGTCGGATTCGAAAATCTAGACTCACAGGAGAACGACCATAAGGTGCCCGAGGCAAGTCGGCTGGAGGCCGATGTATTGAATCTCGACGCAATTTGAGTGTTCCATCGGCATTAGGAGGCCCTGAACGTTACAATTAACTATCATTTTTGCGGCGGATTCGAAAATCTAGACTCACCGGAGGCGGACCATGTGGTGCCCGAGGCAGCGATATCCCCTTGGAGACAAGTCGGCTGGAGGCCGAAGTATTGAATCTCGACGCAATTTGAGAGTTCCATCGTTATTACAAGGCCCTGAACGTTACAATTAACTATAATTTTTGCGTCGGATTCGAAAATTTAGAGTCACAGGAGAAAGACCATGAGGTGCCTGAGGCAGCAACAGACCCTTGGAGACAAGTCGGCTGGAGGCCGATGTATTGAATCACGACGCAATTTGAGTGTTCCATCGTCATTAGGAGGCCCTAAACGTTACAATTCACTATCAGTTTTGCGTCGGGTTCGAAAATCTAGACTCACAGGAGAAGGACCATGTGGTGCCCAAGGCAGCAATAGACCCTTGGAGACAAGTCGGCTGGAGGCCGATGTATTGAATCTCGACGCAATTTGAGTGTTCCATCTGCATTAGGAGTCCCAGAACGTTACAATTAACAATCATTTTTGCGTCGGATTCGAAAATCTAGACTTACAAGAGAACGAACTTAAGGTTCCCGAGGCAGCGTTAGACCCTTGGAGACAAGTAGGCTGGAGGACGATGTATTGAATCTCGACGCAATTTAAGTGTCCCATCGTCATTAGGAGGCCCTAAACGTTACAATTAACTATCATTATTGCGTCGCATTCGATAATTTAAAATCACAGGAGAACAACCATTAGGTGCCCGAGGCAGGAACATACACTTGGAGACAAGTAGGCTGGAGGCCGATGTATTGAATCTCGACGCAATTTGAGTGTTCCATCGTCATTACAAGGCCCTGAACGTTACAATTAACTATCATTTTTGCGTCGGATTCGATAATCTAGACTTACAAGAGAACGACCAAAAGGTGCCCGAGGCAGCAATAGACCCTTGGAGACAAGTCGGCTGGAGGCCGATGTATGGAATCTCGACGCAATTTGAGAGTTCCATCTTCATTAGGAGGACCTGAACGTTACAATTAACCATCATTTTTGCGTCGGATTCGAAAATCTAGACTCACAGGAGAAGGACCATGTGGTGCCCGAGGCAGCAATAGACCCTTGGAGGCTAGTCGGCTGCAAGCCGATGTATTGAATCTTGACGCAATTTGAGTGTTCCATCATCATTACAAGGCCCTGAACGTTACAATTAACTTTCATTTTTGCGTCGGATTCGAAAATCTAGACTCACAGGAGAACGACCATAAGGTGCCCGAGGCAGCAATAGACCCTTGGAGACAAGTCGGCTGGAGGCTGATGTATTGAATCTCGACGCAATTTGAGTGTTCCATCGTCATTAGGAGGCCCTGAACGTTACAATTAAATATCATATTTGCGTCGGATTCGAAAATCTAGACTCACCGGAGACGGACCATGTGGTGCCCGAGGCAGCGATATCCCCTTGGAGACAAGTCGGCTGGAGGCCGATGTATTGAATCTCGACGCAATTTGAGTGTTCCATCGTCATTAGGAGGCCCTAAACGTTACAATTCACTATCATTTTTGCGTCGGATTCGAAAATCTAGACTCACAGGAGAAGGACCATGTGGTGCCCGAGGCAGCAACAGACCCTTGGAGACAAGTCGGCTGCAGGCCCTGAACGTTAGAATTAACTATCATTTTTGCGTCGGATTCGAAAATCTAGACTCACAGGTGAAGGACCATGAGGTGCCCGAGGCAGCAATAGACCCTTGGAGACAAGTCGGCTGGAGGCCGATGTATTGAATCTCGACGCAATTTGAGTCTTCCATCGTCATTAGGAGGCCCTAAACGTTACAATTCACTATCATTTTCGCGTCGGATTCGAAAATCTAGACTCACAGGAGAAGGACCATAAGGTGCCCGAGGCAGCAACAGACCCTTGGAGACAAGTAGGCTGGAGGCCGATGTATTGAATCTCGACGCAATTTGAGAGTTCCATCGTCATTAGGAGGCCCTGAACGTTACAATTAACAATCATTTTTGCGTCGGATTCGAAAATCTAGACTTACAAGAGAACGAACTTAAGGTTCCCGAGGCAGCATTAGACTCTTGGAGACAAGTCGGCTGGAGGACGATGTATTGAATCTCGACGCAATTTGAGTGTCCCGTCGTCATTAGGAGGCCCTAAACGTTACAATTAACTATCATTACTGCGTCGGATTAGATAATCTAAAATCACAGGAGAACAACCATAAGGTGCCCGAGGCAGCAACAGACCCTTGGAGACAAGTAGGCTGGAGGCCGATGTATTGAATCTCGACGCAATTTGAGTGTTCCATCGTCATTACAAGGCCCTGAACGTTACAATTAACTATCATTTTTGCGTCGGATACGATTATCTAGACTCACCGGAGACGGACCATGTGGTGCCCGAGGCAGCGATATCCCCTTGGAGACAAGTCGGCTGGAGGCCGATGTATTGAATCTCGACGCAATTTGAGAGTTCCATCGTCATTAGGAGGCCCTGAACGTTACAATTAACATTCATTTTTGCGTCGGATTCGAAAATCTAGACTCACAGGAGAATGACCATAAGGTGCCCGAGGCAGCAATAGACCCTTGGAGACAAGTCGGCTGGAGGACGACGTATTGAATCTCGACGCAATTTGAGAGTTCCATCGGCATTACGAGGCCCTGAACGTTTCGATTAACTATAATTTTTGCGTCGGATTCGAAAATCTAGACTCACAGGAGAACGACCATAAGGTGCCCGAGGCAGCAACAGACCCTTGGAGACAAGTAGGCTGGAGGCCGATGTATTGAATCTCGACGCAATTTGAGAGTTCCATCGTCATTAGGAGGCCCTGAACGTTACAATTAACAATCATTTTTGCGTCGGATTCGAAAATCTAGACTTACAAGAGAACGAACTTAAGGTTCCCGAGGCAGCATTAGACTCTTGGAGACAAGTCGGCTGGAGGACGATGTATTGAATCTCGACGCAATTTGAGTGTCCCGTCGTCATTAGGAGGCCCTAAACGTTACAATTAACTATCATTACTGCGTCGGATTAGATAATCTAAAATCACAGGAGAACAACCATAAGGTGCCCGAGGCAGCAACAGACCCTTGGAGACAAGTAGGCTGGAGGCCGATGTATTGAATCTCGACGCAATTTGAGTGTTCCATCGTCATTACAAGGCCCTGAACGTTACAATTAACTATCATTTTTGCGTCGGATACGATTATCTAGACTCACCGGAGACGGACCATGTGGTGCCCGAGGCAGCGATATCCCCTTGGAGACAAGTCGGCTGGAGGCCGATGTATTGAATCTCGACGCAATTTGAGAGTTCCATCGTCATTAGGAGGCCCTGAACGTTACAATTAACATTCATTTTTGCGTCGGATTCGAAAATCTAGACTCACAGGAGAATGACCATAAGGTGCCCGAGGCAGCAATAGACCCTTGGAGACAAGTCGGCTGGAGGACGACGTATTGAATCTCGACGCAATTTGAGAGTTCCATCGGCATTACGAGGCCCTGAACGTTTCGATTAACTATAATTTTTGCGTCGGATTCGAAAATCTAGACTCACAGGAGAACGACCATAAGGTGCCCGAGGCAGCAATAGACCCTTGGAGACAAGTCGGCTGGAGGCCGATGTAATGAATCTCGACGCAATTTGAGTGTTCCATCGTCATTAGGAGGCCCTGAACGTTACAATTAAATATCATATTTGCGTCGGATTCGAAAATCTAGACTCACAGGAGAAGGACCATGTGGTGCCCGAGGCAGCAATAGACCCTTGGAGGCAAGTCGGCTGCAAGCCGATGTATTGAATCTTGACGCAATTTGAGTGTTCCATCATCATTACAAGGCCCTGAACGTTACAATTAACTTTCATTTTTGCGTCGCATTCGAAAATCTAGACTCACAGGAGAACGACCATAAGGTGCCCGAGGCAGCAATAGACCCTAGGAGACAAGTCGGCTGGAGGCTGATGTATTGAATCTCGACGCAATTTGAGTGTTCCATCGTCATTAGGAGGCCCAGAACGTTACAATTAAATATCATATTTGCGTCGGATTCGAAAATCTAGACTCACCGGAGACGGACCATGTGGTGCCCGAGGCAGCGATATCCCCTTGGAGACAAGTCGGCTGGAGGCCGATGTATTGAATCTCGACGCAATTTGAGTGTTCCATCGTCATTAGGAGGCCCTGAACGTTACAATTAACTATCATTATTGCGTCGGATTAGATAATCTAAAATCACAGGAGAACAACCATAAGGTGCCCGAGGCAGCAAAGGACCCTTGGAGACAAGTCGGCTGGAGGACGATGTATTGAATCTCGACGCAATTTGAGAGTTCCATCGTCATTAGGAGGCCCTGAACGTTACAATTAACAATCATTTTTGCGTCGGATTCGAAAATCTAGACTCACAGGAGAACGACCATAAGGTGCCCGAGGCAGCAATAGACCCTTGGGGACAAGTCGGCTGGAGGACGATGTATTGAATCTCGACGCAATTTGAGAGTTCCATCGGCATTACGAGGCCCTGAACGTTTCAATTAACTATCATTTTTGCGTCGGATTCGAAAATCTAGACTTACAAGAGAACGACCATAAGGTGCCCGAGGCCGCATTAGACCCTTGGAGACAAGTCGGCTGGAGGCCGATGTATTGAATCTCGACGCAATTTGAGTGTTCCATCGTCATTAGGAAGCCCTAAACGCTACAATTCACTATCATTTTCGCGTCGGATTCGAAAATCTAGACTCACAGGAGAAGGACCATGTGGTGCCCGAGGCAGCAACAGACCCTTGGAGACAAGTCGGCTGCAGGCCGATGTATTGAATCTCGACGCAATTTGAGTGTTCCATCGTCACTACAAGGCCCTGAACGTTAGAATTAACTATCATTTTTGCGTCGGAGTCGAAAATCAAGATTCACAGGAGAAGGACCATGAGGTGCCCGAGGCAGCAATAGACCCTTGGAGACAAGTCGGCTGGAGGCCGATGTATTGAATCTCGACGCAATTTGAGTGTTCCATCGGCATTAGGAGGCCCTGAACGTTACAATTAACTATCATTATTGCGTCGGATTCGATAATCTAAAATCACAGGAGAACAACAATAAGGTGCCCGAGGCAGCAACAGACCCTTGGAGACAAGTAGGCTGGAGGCCGATGTATTGAATCTCGACGCAATTTGAGAGTTCCATCGTCATTAGGAGGCCCTGAACGTCACAATTAACAATCATTTTTGCGTCGGATTCGAAAATCTAGACTTACAAGAGAACGAACTTAAGGTTCCCGAGGCAGCATTAGACCCTTGGAGACAAGTGGGCTGGAGGACGATGTATTGAATCTCGACGCAATTTGAGTGTCCCGTCGTCATTAGGAGGCCCTAAACGTTACAATTAACTATCATTATTGCGTCGGATTAGATAATCTAAAATCACAGGAGAACAACCATAAGGTGCCCGAGGCAGCAACAGACCCTTGGAGACAAGTAGGCTGGAGGCCGATGTATTGAATCTCGACGCAATTTGAGTGTTCCATCGTCATTACAAGGCCCTGAACGTTACAATTAACTATCATTTTTGCGTCGGATTCGAAAATCTAGACTCACAGGAGAACAACCATAAGGTGCCCGAGGCAGCAATAGACCCTTGGAGACAAGTCGGCTGGAGGACGATGTATTGAATCTCGACGCAATTTGAGAGTTCCATCGGCATTACGAGGCCCTGAACGTTTCAATTAACTATCATTTTTGCGTCGGATTCGAAAATCTAGACTTACAAGAGAACGACCATAAGGTGCCCGAGGCAGCATTAGACCCTTGGAGACAAGTCGGCTGGACGCCGATGTGTTGAATCTCGACGCAATTTGAGTGTTCCATCGTCATTAGGAGGCCCTAAACGTTACAATTCACTATCATTTTTGCGTCGGATTCGAAAATCTAGACTCACAGGAGAAGGACCATGTGGTGCCCGAGGCAGCAACAGACCCTTGGAGACAAGTCGGCTGCAGGCCGATGTATTGAATCTCGACGCAATTTGAGTGTTCCATCGTCACTACAAGGCCCTGAACGTTAGAATTAACTATCATTTTTGCGTCGGAGTCGAAAATCAAGATTCACAGGAGAAGGACCATGAGGTGCCCGCGGCAGCAATAGACCCTTGGAGACAAGTCGGCTGGAGGCCGATGTATTGAATCTCGACGCAATTTGAGTGTTCCATCGGCATTAGGAGGCCCTGAACGTTACAATTAACTATCATTATTGCGTCGGATTCGATAATCTAAAATCGCAGGAGAACAACCATAAGGTGCCCGAGGCAGCAACAGACCCTTGGAGACAAGTAGGCTGGAGGCCGATGTATTGAATCTCGACGCAATTTGAGAGTTCCATCGTCATTAGGAGGCCCTGAACGTCACAATTAACAATCATTTTTGCGTCGGATTCGAAAATCTAGACTTACAAGAGAACGAACTTAAGGTTCCCGAGGCAGCATTAGACCCTTGGAGACAAGTCGGCTGGAGGACGATGTATTGAATCTCGACGCAATTTGAGTGTCCCGTCGTCATTAGGAGGCCCTAAACGTTACAATTAACTATCATTATTGCGTCGGATTCGATAATCTAAAATCACAGGAGAACAACCTTAAGGTGCCCGAGGCAGCAACAGACCCTTGGAGACAAGTAGGCTGGAGGCCGATGTATTGAATCTCGACGCAATTTGAGTGTTCCATCGTCATTACAAGGCCCTGAACGTTACAATTAACTATCATTTTTGCGTCGGATTCGAAAATCTAGACTCACCGGAGACGGACCATGTGGTGCCCGAGGCAGCGATATCCCCTTGGAGACAAGTCGGCTGGAGGCCGATGTATTGAATCTCGACGCAATTTGAGAGTTCCATCGTCATTAGGAGGCCCTGAACGTTACAATTAACATTCAATTTTGCGTCGGATTCGAAAATCTAGACTCACAGGAGAAGGACCATGTGGTGCCCGAGGCAGCAACAGACCCTTGGAGACAAGTCGGCTGGAGACCGTTGTATTGAATCTCGAAGCAATTTGAGTGTTCCATCGTCATTAGGAGGCCCTAAACGTTACAATTCACTATCAGTTTTGCGTCGGGTTCGATAATCTAGACTCACAGGAAAAGGACAATGTGGTGCCCGAGGCAGCAATAGACCCTTGGAGACAAGTCGGCTGGAGGCCGATGTAATGAATCTCGACGCAATTTGAGTGTTCCATCGTCATTAGGAGGCCCTGAACGTTACAATTAAATATCATATTTGCGTCGGATTCGAAAATCTAGACTCACAGGAGAAGGACCATGTGGTGCCCGAGGCAGCAATAGACCCTTGGAGGCAAGTCGGCTGCAAGCCGATGTATTGAATCTTGACGCAATTTGAGTGTTCCATCATCATTACAAGGCCCTGAACGTTACAATTAACTTTCATTTTTGCGTCGCATTCGAAAATCTAGACTCACAGGAGAACGACCATAAGGTGCCCGAGGCAGCAATAGACCCTAGGAGACAAGTCGGCTGGAGGCTGATGTATGGAATCTCGACGCAATTTGAGAGTTCCATCTTCATTAGGAGGACCTGAACGTTACAATTAACCATCATTTTTGCGTCGGATTCGAAAATCTAGACTCACAGGAGAAGGACCATGTGGTGCCCGAGGCAGCAATAGACCCTTGGAGGCTAGTCGGCTGCAAGCCGATGTATTGAATCTTGACGCAATTTGAGTGTTCCATCATCATTACAAGGCCCTGAACGTTACAATTAACTTTCATTTTTGCGTCGGATTCGAAAATCTAGACTCACAGGAGAACGACCATAAGGTGCCCGAGGCAGCAATAGACCCTTGGAGACAAGTCGGCTGGAGGCTGATGTATTGAATCTCGACGCAATTTGAGTGTTCCATCGTCATTAGGAGGCCCTGAACGTTACAATTAAATATCATATTTGCGTCGGATTCGAAAATCTAGACTCACCGGAGACGGACCATGTGGTGCCCGAGGCAGCGATATCCCCTTGGAGACAAGTCGGCTGGAGGCCGATGTATTGAATCTCGACGCAATTTGAGTGTTCCATCGTCATTAGGAGGCCCTAAACGTTACAATTCACTATCATTTTTGCGTCGGATTCGAAAATCTAGACTCACAGGAGAAGGACCATGTGGTGCCCGAGGCAGCAACAGACCCTTGGAGACAAGTCGGCTGCAGGCCCTGAACGTTAGAATTAACTATCATTTTTGCGTCGGATTCGAAAATCTAGACTCACAGGTGAAGGACCATGAGGTGCCCGAGGCAGCAATAGACCCTTGGAGACAAGTCGGCTGGAGGCCGATGTATTGAATCTCGACGCAATTTGAGTCTTCCATCGTCATTAGGAGGCCCTAAACGTTACAATTCACTATCATTTTCGCGTCGGATTCGAAAATCTAGACTCACAGGAGAAGGACCATAAGGTGCCCGAGGCAGCAACAGACCCTTGGAGACAAGTAGGCTGGAGGCCGATGTATTGAATCTCGACGCAATTTGAGAGTTCCATCGTCATTAGGAGGCCCTGAACGTTACAATTAACAATCATTTTTGCGTCGGATTCGAAAATCTAGACTTACAAGAGAACGAACTTAAGGTTCCCGAGGCAGCATTAGACTCTTGGAGACAAGTCGGCTGGAGGACGATGTATTGAATCTCGACGCAATTTGAGTGTCCCGTCGTCATTAGGAGGCCCTAAACGTTACAATTAACTATCATTACTGCGTCGGATTAGATAATCTAAAATCACAGGAGAACAACCATAAGGTGCCCGAGGCAGCAACAGACCCTTGGAGACAAGTAGGCTGGAGGCCGATGTATTGAATCTCGACGCAATTTGAGTGTTCCATCGTCATTACAAGGCCCTGAACGTTACAATTAACTATCATTTTTGCGTCGGATACGATTATCTAGACTCACCGGAGACGGACCATGTGGTGCCCGAGGCAGCGATATCCCCTTGGAGACAAGTCGGCTGGAGGCCGATGTATTGAATCTCGACGCAATTTGAGAGTTCCATCGTCATTAGGAGGCCCTGAACGTTACAATTAACATTCATTTTTGCGTCGGATTCGAAAATCTAGACTCACAGGAGAATGACCATAAGGTGCCCGAGGCAGCAATAGACCCTTGGAGACAAGTCGGCTGGAGGACGACGTATTGAATCTCGACGCAATTTGCGAGTTCCATCGGCATTACGAGGCCCTGAACGTTTCGATTAACTATAATTTTTGCGTCGGATTCGAAAATCTAGACTCACAGGAGAACGACCATAAGGTGCCCGAGGCAGCAACAGACCCTTGGAGACAAGTAGGCTGGAGGCCGATGTATTGAATCTCGACGCAATTTGAGAGTTCCATCGTCATTAGGAGGCCCTGAACGTTACAATTAACAATCATTTTTGCGTCGGATTCGAAAATCTAGACTTACAAGAGAACGAACTTAAGGTTCCCGAGGCAGCATTAGACTCTTGGAGACAAGTCGGCTGGAGGACGATGTATTGAATCTCGACGCAATTTGAGTGTCCCGTCGTCATTAGGAGGCCCTAAACGTTACAATTAACTATCATTACTGCGTCGGATTAGATAATCTAAAATCACAGGAGAACAACCATAAGGTGCCCGAGGCAGCAACAGACCCTTGGAGACAAGTAGGCTGGAGGCCGATGTATTGAATCTCGACGCAATTTGAGTGTTCCATCGTCATTACAAGGCCCTGAACGTTACAATTAACTATCATTTTTGCGTCGGATACGATTATCTAGACTCACCGGAGACGGACCATGTGGTGCCCGAGGCAGCGATATCCCCTTGGAGACAAGTCGGCTGGAGGCCGATGTATTGAATCTCGACGCAATTTGAGAGTTCCATCGTCATTAGGAGGCCCTGAACGTTACAATTAACATTCATTTTTGCGTCGGATTCGAAAATCTAGACTCACAGGAGAATGACCATAAGGTGCCCGAGGCAGCAATAGACCCTTGGAGACAAGTCGGCTGGAGGACGACGTATTGAATCTCGACGCAATTTGAGAGTTCCATCGGCATTACGAGGCCCTGAACGTTTCGATTAACTATAATTTTTGCGTCGGATTCGAAAATCTAGACTCACAGGAGAACGACCATAAGGTGCCCGAGGCAGCAATAGACCCTTGGAGACAAGTCGGCTGGAGGCCGATGTAATGAATCTCGACGCAATTTGAGTGTTCCATCGTCATTAGGAGGCCCTGAACGTTACAATTAAATATCATATTTGCGTCGGATTCGAAAATCTAGACTCACAGGAGAAGGACCATGTGGTGCCCGAGGCAGCAATAGACCCTTGGAGGCAAGTCGGCTGCAAGCCGATGTATTGAATCTTGACGCAATTTGAGTGTTCCATCATCATTACAAGGCCCTGAACGTTACAATTAACTTTCATTTTTGCGTCGCATTCGAAAATCTAGACTCACAGGAGAACGACCATAAGGTGCCCGAGGCAGCAATAGACCCTAGGAGACAAGTCGGCTGGAGGCTGATGTATTGAATCTCGACGCAATTTGAGTGTTCCATCGTCATTAGGAGGCCCAGAACGTTACAATTAAATATCATATTTGCGTCGGATTCGAAAATCTAGACTCACCGGAGACGGACCATGTGGTGCCCGAGGCAGCGATATCCCCTTGGAGACAAGTCGGCTGGAGGCCGATGTATTGAATCTCGACGCAATTTGAGTGTTCCATCGTCATTAGGAGGCCCTGAACGTTACAATTAACTATCATTATTGCGTCGGATTAGATAATCTAAAATCACAGGAGAACAACCATAAGGTGCCCGAGGCAGCAAAGGACCCTTGGAGACAAGTCGGCTGGAGGACGATGTATTGAATCTCGACGCAATTTGAGAGTTCCATCGTCATTAGGAGGCCCTGAACGTTACAATTAACAATCATTTTTGCGTCGGATTCGAAAATCTAGACTCACAGGAGAACGACCATAAGGTGCCCGAGGCAGCAATAGACCCTTGGGGACAAGTCGGCTGGAGGACGATGTATTGAATCTCGACGCAATTTGAGAGTTCCATCGGCATTACGAGGCCCTGAACGTTTCAATTAACTATCATTTTTGCGTCGGATTCGAAAATCTAGACTTACAAGAGAACGACCATAAGGTGCCCGAGGCCGCATTAGACCCTTGGAGACAAGTCGGCTGGAGGCCGATGTATTGAATCTCGACGCAATTTGAGTGTTCCATCGTCATTAGGAAGCCCTAAACGCTACAATTCACTATCATTTTCGCGTCGGATTCGAAAATCTAGACTCACAGGAGAAGGACCATGTGGTGCCCGAGGCAGCAACAGACCCTTGGAGACAAGTCGGCTGCAGGCCGATGTATTGAATCTCGACGCAATTTGAGTGTTCCATCGTCACTACAAGGCCCTGAACGTTAGAATTAACTATCATTTTTGCGTCGGAGTCGAAAATCAAGATTCACAGGAGAAGGACCATGAGGTGCCCGAGGCAGCAATAGACCCTTGGAGACAAGTCGGCTGGAGGCCGATGTATTGAATCTCGACGCAATTTGAGTGTTCCATCGGCATTAGGAGGCCCTGAACGTTACAATTAACTATCATTATTGCGTCGGATTCGATAATCTAAAATCACAGGAGAACAACAATAAGGTGCCCGAGGCAGCAACAGACCCTTGGAGACAAGTAGGCTGGAGGCCGATGTATTGAATCTCGACGCAATTTGAGAGTTCCATCGTCATTAGGAGGCCCTGAACGTCACAATTAACAATCATTTTTGCGTCGGATTCGAAAATCTAGACTTACAAGAGAACGAACTTAAGGTTCCCGAGGCAGCATTAGACCCTTGGAGACAAGTGGGCTGGAGGACGATGTATTGAATCTCGACGCAATTTGAGTGTCCCGTCGTCATTAGGAGGCCCTAAACGTTACAATTAACTATCATTATTGCGTCGGATTAGATAATCTAAAATCACAGGAGAACAACCATAAGGTGCCCGAGGCAGCAACAGACCCTTGGAGACAAGTAGGCTGGAGGCCGATGTATTGAATCTCGACGCAATTTGAGTGTTCCATCGTCATTACAAGGCCCTGAACGTTACAATTAACTATCATTTTTGCGTCGGATTCGAAAATCTAGACTCACAGGAGAACAACCATAAGGTGCCCGAGGCAGCAATAGACCCTTGGAGACAAGTCGGCTGGAGGACGATGTATTGAATCTCGACGCAATTTGAGAGTTCCATCGGCATTACGAGGCCCTGAACGTTTCAATTAACTATCATTTTTGCGTCGGATTCGAAAATCTAGACTTACAAGAGAACGACCATAAGGTGCCCGAGGCAGCATTAGACCCTTGGAGACAAGTCGGCTGGACGCCGATGTGTTGAATCTCGACGCAATTTGAGTGTTCCATCGTCATTAGGAGGCCCTAAACGTTACAATTCACTATCATTTTTGCGTCGGATTCGAAAATCTAGACTCACAGGAGAAGGACCATGTGGTGCCCGAGGCAGCAACAGACCCTTGGAGACAAGTCGGCTGCAGGCCGATGTATTGAATCTCGACGCAATTTGAGTGTTCCATCGTCACTACAAGGCCCTGAACGTTAGAATTAACTATCATTTTTGCGTCGGAGTCGAAAATCAAGATTCACAGGAGAAGGACCATGAGGTGCCCGCGGCAGCAATAGACCCTTGGAGACAAGTCGGCTGGAGGCCGATGTATTGAATCTCGACGCAATTTGAGTGTTCCATCGGCATTAGGAGGCCCTGAACGTTACAATTAACTATCATTTTTGCGTCGGATTCGATAATCTAAAATCACAGGAGAACAACCATAAGGTGCCCGAGGCAGCAACAGACCCTTGGAGACAAGTAGGCTGGAGGCCGATGTATTGAATCTCGACGCAATTTGAGAGTTCCATCGTCATTAGGAGGCCCTGAACGTCACAATTAACAATCATTTTTGCGTCGGATTCGAAAATCTAGACTTACAAGAGAACGAACTTAAGGTTCCCGAGGCAGCATTAGACCCTTGGAGACAAGTCGGCTGGAGGACGATGTATTGAATCTCGACGCAATTTGAGTGTCCCGTCGTCATTAGGAGGCCCTAAACGTTACAATTAACTATCATTATTGCGTCGGATTCGATAATCTAAAATCACAGGAGAACAACCTTAAGGTGCCCGAGGCAGCAACAGACCCTTGGAGACAAGTAGGCTGGAGGCCGATGTATTGAATCTCGACGCAATTTGAGTGTTCCATCGTCATTACAAGGCCCTGAACGTTACAATTAACTATCATTTTTGCGTCGGATTCGAAAATCTAGACTCACCGGAGACGGACCATGTGGTGCCCGAGGCAGCGATATCCCCTTGGAGACAAGTCGGCTGGAGGCCGATGTATTGAATCTCGACGCAATTTGAGAGTTCCATCGTCATTAGGAGGCCCTGAACGTTACAATTAACATTCAATTTTGCGTCGGATTCGAAAATCTAGACTCACAGGAGAAGGACCATGTGGTGCCCGAGGCAGCAACAGACCCTTGGAGACAAGTCGGCTGGAGACCGTTGTATTGAATCTCGAAGCAATTTGAGTGTTCCATCGTCATTAGGAGGCCCTAAACGTTACAATTCACTATCAGTTTTGCGTCGGGTTCGATAATCTAGACTCACAGGAAAAGGACAATGTGGTGCCCGAGGCAGCAATAGACCCTTGGAGACAAGTCGGCTGGAGGCCGATGTATTGAATCTCGACGCAATTTGAGTGTTCCATCGGCATTAGGAGGCCTTGAACGTTTCAATTAACTATCATTTTTGCGTCGGATTCGAAAATCTAGACTCACCGGAGACGGAAAATGTGGTGCCCGAGGCAGCGACATCCCCTTGGAGATAAGTCGGCTGGAGGCCGATGTATTGAATCTCGACGCAATTTGAGAGTCCCATCGTCATTAGGAGGCCCTGACCGTTACAATTAACAATCATTTTTGCGTCGGATTCGAAAATCTAGACTTACAAGAGAACGAACGTAAGGTTCCCGAGGCAGCATTAGACCCTTGGAGACAAGTCGGCTGGAGGACGATGTATTGAATCTCGACGCAATTTGAGTGTCCCATCGTCATTAGGAGGCCTAAACGTTACAATTAACTATCATTATTGCGTCGGATTCGATAATCTAAAATCACAGGAGAACAACCATAAGGTGCCCGAGGCAGCAACAGACCCTTGGAGACAAGTAGGCTGGAGGCCGATGTATTGAATCTCGACGCAATTTGACAGTTCCATCGACATTAGGAGGCCCTGAACGTTACAATTAACTATCATTTTTGCGTCGGATTCGAAAATCTAGACTTACAAGAGAACGACCATAAGGTGCCCGAGGCAGCATTAGACCCTTGGTGACAAGTCGGCTGGAGGCCGATGTATTGAATCTCGACGCAATTTGAGTGTTCCATCGTCATTAGGAGGCCCTAAACGGTACAATTAACTATCATTTTTGCGTCGGATACGATAATCTAGACTTACAAGAGAACGACCAAAAGGTGCCCGAGGCAGCAATAGACCCTCGGAGACAAGTCGGCTGGAGGCCGATCTCGACGCAATTTGAGAGTTCCATCGTCATTAGGAGGACCTGAACGTTACAATTAACTATCATTTTTTCGTCGGATTCGAAAATCTAGACTTACAAGAGAACGACCATGAGGTGCCTGAGACTGCAATATCCTCTTGGATACAAGTGGACTGGAGGTCGATGTATTGAATCTCGACGCAATTTGAGTCTTCTATCGTCATTAGGAGGCGCTGAACGTTACAATTCACTATCATTTTTGCGTCGGATTCGAAAATCTAGACTCACAGGAGAAGGACCATGTGGTGCCCGAGGCAGCAATAGACCCTTGGAGACAAGTCGGCTGGAGGCCGATCTCGACGCAATTTGAGAGTTCCATCGTCATTAGGAGGACCTCAACGTTACAATTAACTTTCATTTTTGCGTCGGATTCGAAAATCTAGACTTACAAGAGAACGAACTTAAGGTTCCCGAGGCAGCATTAGACTCTTGGAGACAAGTCGGCTGGAGGACGATGTATTGAATCTCGACGCAATTTGAGTGTCCCGTCGTCATTAGGAGGCCCTAAACGTTACAATTAACTATCATTATTGCGTCGGATTAGATAATCTAAAATCACAGGAGAACAACCATAAGGTGCCCGAGGCAGCAACAGACCCTTGGAGACAAGTAGGCTGGAGGCCGATGTATTGAATCTCGACGCAATTTGAGTGTTCCATCGTCATTACAAGGCCCTGAACGTTACAATTAACTATCATTTTTGCGTCGGATTCGAAAATCTAGACTCACCGGAGACGGACCATGTGGTGCCCGAGGCAGCGATATCCCCTTGGAGACAAGTCGGCTGGAGGCCGATGTATTGAATCTCGACGCAATTTGAGAGTTCCATCGTCATTAGGAGGCCCTGAACGTTACAATTAACAATCATTTTTGCGTCGGATTCGAAAATCTAGACTCACAGGAGAACGACCATAAGGTGCCCGAGGCAGCAATAGACCCTTGGAGACAAGTCGGCTGGAGGACGATGTATTGAATCTCGACGCAATTTGAGAGTTCCATCGGCATTACGAGGCCCTGAACGTTTCAATTAACTATCATTTTTGCGTCGGATTCGAAAATCTAGACTTACAAGAGAACGACCATAAGGTGCCCGAGGCAGCATTAGACCCTTGGAGACAAGTCGGCTGGAGGCCGATGTGTTGAATCTCGACGCAATTTGAGTGTTCCATCGTCATTAGGAGGCCCTAAACGTTACAATTCACTATCATTTTTGCGTCGGATTCGAAAATCTAGACTCACAGGAGAAGGACCATGTGGTGCCCGAGGCAGCAACAGACCCTTGGAGACAAGTCGGCTGCAGGCCGATGTATTGAATCTCGACGCAATTTGAGTGTTCCATCGTCACTACAAGGCCCTGAACGTTAGAATTAACTATCATTTTTGCGTCGGAGTCGAAAATCAAGATTCACAGGAGAAGGACCATGAGGTGCCCGAGGCAGCAATAGACCCTTGGAGACAAGTCGGCTGGAGGCCGATGTATTAAATCTCGACGCAATTTGAGTGTTCCATCGGCATTAGGAGGCCCTGAACGTTACAATTAACTATCATTATTGCGTCGGATTCGATAATCTAAAATCACAGGAGAACAACCATAAGGTGCCCGAGGCAGCAACAGACCCTTGCAGACAAGTAGGCTGGAGGCCGATGTATTGAATCTCGACGCAATTTGAGAGTTCCATCGTCATTAGGAGGCCCTGAACGTCACAATTAACAATCATTTTTGCGTCGGATTCGAAAATCTAGACTTACAAGAGAACGAACTTAAGGTTCCCGAGGCAGCATTAGACCCTTGGAGACAAGTCGGCTGGAGGACGATGTATTGAATCTCGACGCAATTTGAGTGTCCCGTCGTCATTAGGAGGCCCTAAACGTTACAATTAACTATCATTATTGCGTCGGATTAGATAATCTAAAATCACAGGAGAACAACCATAAGGTGCCCGAGGCAGCAACAGACCCTTGGAGACAAGTAGGCTGGAGGCCGATGTATTGAATCTCGACGCAATTTGAGTGTTCCATCGTCATTACAAGGCCCTGAACGTTACAATTAACTATCATTTTTGCGTCGGATTCGAAAATCTAGACTCACCGGAGACGGACCATGTGGTGCCCGAGGCAGCGATATCCCCTTGGAGACAAGTCGGCTGGAGGCCGATGTATTGAATCTCGACGCAATTTGAGAGTTCCATCGTCATTAGGAGGCCCTGAACGTTACAATTAACAATCATTTTTGCGTCGGATTCGAAAATCTAGACTCACAGGAGAACAACCATAAGGTGCCCGAGGCAGCAATAGACCCTTGGAGACAAGTCGGCTGGAGGACGATGTATTGAATCTCGGCGCAATTTGAGAGTTCCATCGGCATTACGAGGCCCTGAACGTTTCAATTAACTATCATTTTTGCGTCGGATTCGAAAATCTAGACTTACAAGAGAACGACCATAAGGTGCCCGAGGCAGCATTAGACCCTTGGAGACAAGTCGGCTGGACGCCGATGTGTTGAATCTCGACGCAATTTGAGTGTTCCATCGTCATTAGGAGGCCCTAAACGTTACAATTCACTATCATTTTTGCGTCGGATTCGAAAATCTAGACTCACAGGAGAAGGACCATGTGGTGCCCGAGGCAGCAACAGACCCTTGGAGACAAGTCGGCTGCAGGCCGATGTATTGAATCTCGACGCAATTTGAGTGTTCCATCGTCACTACAAGGCCCTGAACGTTAGAATTAACTATCATTTTTGCGTCGGAGTCGAAAATCAAGATTCACAGGAGAAGGACCATGAGGTGCCCGAGGCAGCAATAGACCCTTGGAGACAAGTCGGCTGGAGGCCGATGTATTGAATCTCGACGCAATTTCAGTGTTCCATCGGCATTAGGAGGCCCTGAACGTTACAATTAACTATCATTATTGCGTCGGATTCGATAATCTAAAATCACAGGAGAACAACCATAAGGTGCCCGAGGCAGCAACAGACCCTTGGAGACAAGTAGGCTGGTGGCCGATGTATTGAATCTCGACGCAATTTGAGAGTTCCATCGTCATTAGGAGGCCCTGAACGTCACAATTAACAATCATTTTTGCGTCGGATTCGAAAATCTAGACTTACAAGAGAACGAACTTAAGGTTCCCGAGGCAGCATTAGACCCTTGGAGACAAGTCGGCTGGAGGACGATGTATTGAATCTCGACGCAATTTGAGTGTCCCGTCGTCATTAGGAGGCCCTAAACGTTACAATTAACTATCATTATTGCGTCGGATTCGATAATCTAAAATCACAGGAGAACAACCATAAGGTGCCCGAGGCAGCAACAGACCCTTGGAGACAAGTAGGCTGGAGGCCGATGTATTGAATCTCGACGCAATTTGAGTGTTCCATCGTCATTACAAGGCCCTGAACGTTACAATTAACTATCATTTTTGCGTCGGATTCGAAAATCTAGACTCACCGGAGACGGACCATGTGGTGCCCGAGGCAGCGATATCCCCTTGGAGACAAGTCGGCTGGAGGCCGATGTATTGAATCTCGACGCAATTTGAGAGTTCCATCGTCATTAGGAGGCCCTGAACGTTACAATTAACATTCATTTTTGCGTCGGATTCGAAAATCTAGACTCACAGGAGAATGACCATAAGGTGCCCGAGGCAGCAATAGACCCTTGGAGACAAGTCGGCTGGAGGACGATGTATTGAATCTCGACGCAATTTGAGAGTTCCATCGGCATTAGGAGGCCCTGAACGTTTCAATTAACTATCATTTTTGCGTCGGATTCGAAAATCTAGACTTACAAGAGAACGACCATAAGGTGCCCGAGGCAGCATTAGACCCTTGGAGACAAGTCGGCTGGAGGCCGATGTATTGAATCTCGACGCAATTTGAGTGTTCCATCGTCATTAGGAGGCCCTAAACGGTACAATTAACTATCATTTTTGCGTCGGATTCGATAGTCTAGACTTACAAGAGAACGACCATAAGGTGCCCGAGGCAGCAACAGACCCTTGGAGACAAGTCGGCTGGAGGCCGATGTATTGAATCTCGACGCAATTTGAGTGTTCCATCGTCATTACAAGGCCCTGAACGTTACAATTAACTATCATTTTTGCGTCGGATTCGAAAATCTAGACTCACCGGAGACGGACCATGTGGTGCCCGAGGCAGCGATGTCCCCTTGGAGACAAGTCGGCTGGAGGCCGATGTATTGAATCTCGACGCAATTTGAGAGTTCCATCGTCATTAGGAGGCCCTGAACGTTACAATTAACATTCATTTTTGCGTCGGATTCGAAAATCTAGACTCACAGGAGAAGGACCATGTGGTGCCCGAGGCAGCAACAGACCCTTGGAGACAAGTCGGCTGGAGACCGTTGTATTGAATCTCGAAGCAATTTGAGTGTTCCATCGTCATTAGGAGGCCCTAAACGTTACAATTCACTATCAGTTTTGCGTCGGGTTCGATAATCTAGACTCACAGGAAAAGTACAATGTGGTGCCCGAGGCAGCAATAGACCCTTGGAGACAAGTCGGCTGGAGGCCGATGTATTGAATCTCGACGCAATTTGAGTGTTCCATCGGCATTAGGAGGCCTTGAACGTTTCAATTAACTATCATTTTTGCGTCGGATTCGAAAATCTAGACTCACCGGAGACGGAAAATGTGGTGCCCGAGGCAGCGACATCCCCTTGGAGATAAGTCGGCTGGAGGCCGATGTATTGAATCTCG
>NW_025726637.1:0-54629 GCF_021461395.2 Schistocerca americana
CGTCGTGGTCGTCAGCAGAGGCTGTGCGTGTGCTTGTCCTTTTTGTGGGCGGTTCGTGCGAGGCGTTTTTGTTTTGTGTTGCCCTAGTTGTTAGTTTATTTTGTTTGTGTTTGTTATTTTGAGACGACGACTGGTTGGTGGCGTGCGCGCGAAGTGGCGGTGTGCGCTTCCCGTGTCGTTTGTGTTGTTTGGTTTTTTTGTTTTTGTGTGTTTTTTTTTTTTTTTTTTTTGCACTGGGCCCCGGTGGGTGGGTGCGTGTGTGTCGATTGCCGGCTGGCGAGAGGTGCGCCATCGGCGGGGTGGGTCGCCGGCACAAGTAGAGGCGGCGGCGTTGTTGCTGTTGTTGTGTGGTGTTTGTTTTGTTCGGCTGTGTCGGCGAGCTGTGTTGCGGTGCGTGTGAATGGTGGTGCAAAAGTGCTGGCGTTGGGGCTGCGACTGCGACGGCGGCGAGCCGCGGGCGCGCCATTGATAGTGATGTTGTGAACAGCGGCTGTGTACGGTAGTGGTGTTGTTGTAGCACGACGTGCATCCGGGCCGGCGCGGAAAGCGCAGTTGCGGGCGGTTGCCCTTCGGTGCCAGCCATGTCGCGTGAGCGGCGGGTTGCTCTGGTGTCGACACGTGGTGCTCTGGGTTGTTGTGTGGTGCCCTTTGGCCGGTGGGGGTGGTTCGCGTGTGTCTCGTTCGCGCTCGGTGTCTGGTCGTGGTCGTGGTCGTGCTGCTCCCCCGTCTGTCGGCGGTTTCCGACGTCGTCTGTACGTTTTTGTTCGTTTGCGGCGTGCCTGCCGACGTCGTCCCGTCGCGACCTTTCAACCGAAAGTGTGGCGCCCGAAGGTGAACGAACGTAACCCTGACCTCGGCGCTTTACGCTGAGCCGAGCGAACCGAACCGAACCTAACGTGTGGTGTGGCGAGGTGAGCTCAGCCTGTGAGCCCCTAACGTCTACGTAAGGTAAGCTGTCCGGCTCACGCCTCACGTTTGAACGCTTTTGTAACCTACGTTTGACGCTTCTTAACCTAGCACTGACCCCTTAACCTAACGTGTAACCTAACCTAACCTAACCTAACCTAACCTAACCTCTGACGCCTGACGTGTTTGAATGCTTAACCTAAGTTTGACGCTTAACCTAACCCAAGTCCCCTTAACCTAACCCACGTCCACCTAACCTAACCTAACGTAGACGTGTAAACGTAATGTGTAACGCGTAACGTGTAAGGTCGGCTGTCGTGTGTGCTTGACGGCAGATTGGGTTGGTCTGTAGATTCGGATTGCGGTTTGCCTCGGTCGAGGGGTTGGGTCGGAAGCGGCGAGGGGCGGCGGCGCCTGTTGCGCAGGCGGCGTCCGTTTGCGGCGGGCAATTGTTGAGAAACGGCTGTGAATGTTGGCGGGCGAGAGGAGGAGGACGGCGCGCGATGTGGCCCGACGGCTGCGGGCCGATCGGGAAACGGCGGGAGGGGCGACGGAAGGCGATGGGGCGGCGGAGGCGCGTTTGCACGGCCGTCATCGCCGCACGCCTCGGCTTGTGTGGCTGTGGCGCCGGCCGCGCTGGCCGGGCTGCCGCGGCGACGGTGTGGGAGTTTTGCCGAAGGTTTGGCCATTGTGGCGGGTCGTCGGCTGGGGCTGTGGGGGCGGCATTTGGGCGGGGGCGGCGATTCTCGGCGGGCCGACCCAGGCTGTAGCGCGCGGTAGCTGCAGTTTGGCCGTGGTTTGCGGCGCTGCCGTGGCGACTGGTTGGCGACTGTGGTGTGGCTGTGTGTAGCCCCATCCTCGGTGGTTTGAAAGGCGCGGGCGGTTGTGGCGCAGGTTTGGGGCTGCTCCGCACAGGCTGTCGGACGTTGGGCGGTAGCAAGCGCGGGAGGCGCGGCGCGGCGGCGCGCAGAGTGGCGGCCGCTCTCTCGGCCGTCCGCGCCCGCCCGCGACACTGGCTGGGCCTTGTGATTCTCTGCTCTTGTGCTTGCGTGCCTGCCGTCCCGCTCGCTCTCGCTGTGTGTTACGCGCGTCGTCGAAATGGCAGATCAGGCGGCTACGAACGAGACTGCTGCGGCACCCGCCGCCACCGGCACTACGAAGAAGGCCAAGTCTGCGTCGTCTGCGAAGAAGCCGCGCGCCAAGCCTGCGCACCCGCGCACCTCTGAGATGGTGACGGCCGCCATCAAGAGTCTGAAGGAGCGCGGCGGGTCGTCGCTGCAGGCGATCAAGAAGTACATAGCCGCGCACTACAAGCTGGACGCGGAGAAGCTGGCGCCGTTTATCAAGAAGTACCTCAAGTCGGCCGTCGTGGCGGGCGAGCTGGTGCAGACGAAGGGGAAGGGCGCGTCCGGCTCGTTCAAGCTTGCCGGCGCCGGCGGCGGGGGGGCGGCCGAGGGCGGCAAGGCTCGTGCTGGCGGTGCCAAGAAGAAGCGCGCCGCTCCGGCCAGCAAGGAGAAGAAGGGCGCCCGTGCGGCCGGCGCAAAGAAGGCTGGTGGCGTGAAGGCGGCGACCGGTCGGAAGGCGGGCGCCGCCAAGAAGGCGTCTGCGGCGTCGGCCGCTCCCGCGGGTGCGAAGAAGGCGGCTGCGGCCAAGCCGGCCAAGGCCAAGTCGCCGTCGAAGGCGAAGAAGGCCGCCAAGGTTCCGACGAAGAAGCCGAAGGCGCCGCGCCCGAAGAAGGCGACGACGCCGTCTAAGGCGAAGGCTTCGCCCAAGAAGAAGAAGTAGAGTAGAGGAGAAAGAGATGGGAAAGGAAGGGTTTGGCGCTTGACTCCGTCGTCCCCACCCCCCGTCGTCGTCTAGTGGCGCGCAAGAGACGCGCGGCCCAAAACGGCCCTTCTCAGGGCCATCAAAGCACGTCGGGGAAGGTTTTGATTGTCGTGTTGCGTTTGGTGTGGGTGTCTGTCTGGCGTTTCTGTATGCCCGTGGGGATGCTGTTTGCGTGCCGTGGTGGTTGGATTGCGGGGGTCGGTGGCGGGTGTGGGCGGCGGTAGCGGTAAGCGGTGTTGTTGTTGTTGTTGTTGTCGTGGTTGATTGTCGCCGTGTTTGTTTTGTGGCGGCGGCCGACGGTTGGTTTTCTGTCACGTTGTTTTGTTTGAATACGTTGGTTGGCTTGCCTGCGTTCGTTCTTCTCGGATGTCTGTCTTGTCGAGTCGTGTCTGGTCTTTGTTTTGTTCCTTTGTGTGTGTGTGTGTTATGTTTTGCAACGGGGGGGCACGTTGAGATGCGGAAGGAGTCGGCGGGGATTTCGGTGGCGTGTAGAGCGAGCGAGCGCGCCTGCCTGGCCGTTGGCCGTCGGAGTGGAGTGCGGGTTTTTTTTGTTTTCGAAACGAAAGCGGCGGCCGGCCAGCCACCCGTGCGGTGTGACGTCGGCCGTTGGGTATTGTGCGCTTTGAGCGCCGGGGAGGGATGATGTGTGATTGTTGCGCGCTGCTAGCAGGCAGGCAGAGTGAGCGGGTGTGGCGGACGGACGGGAAGTGGTGGTTTTTGTTTTTGGGTTGCGGGGCGAGAGGCAGGCGACCGACAAAGTTTGCTCGCGACGGAGAGATGTTAGTGGCCCTGAAAAGGGCCGTTTTTGTTTGTGCGGTGCGGTTGCCGCGGCGCGGTTTAGGCGCGCTCGCCGCGGATGCGGCGCGCGAGCTGGATGTCCTTGGGCATGATGGTGACGCGCTTGGCGTGGATTGCGCACAGGTTGGTGTCTTCGAAGAGGCCGACGAGGTAGGCCTCGCTGGCCTCCTGCAGGGCCATGACTGCGGAGCTCTGGAAGCGCAGGTCGGTCTTGAAGTCCTGGGCGATCTCGCGCACTAGGCGCTGGAATGGCAGCTTGCGGATGAGCAGCTCTGTGCTCTTCTGGTAGCGCCTGATTTCTCGCAGGGCGACGGTGCCCGGCCTGTAGCGGTGGGGCTTCTTGACGCCTCCGGTGGCGGGCGCGCTCTTCCTCGCCGCCTTGGTGGCGAGCTGTTTGCGCGGCGCCTTTCCGCCGGTGGACTTGCGGGCCGTTTGCTTTGTGCGGGCCATGGCGGTAGCGGTAGCGGTAGCGGAGCGGCGTGCGTGGAGGTTAGGTGCGGCGCGGCGTCCGGTGCTGCCTTGACAACGGGCCCGCGCGCCTCCGTGCTGCGCTTATATGCCCTCGGTTGCGCGTGGTGGGGGGAGGGCGGGCCAGAGTCTATATAGGGGGGCGGCGGGCGCGCTGGGCGCAGACCGTAGCCGACTCGCCAGCCGCTGCAGCTGCTGTTTGTGCACGTTTTGCTTTGCCCGAGGAAGGAAGGATGACAGGCCGCGGCAAGGGAGGAAAGGGGCTCGGCAAGGGTGGCGCCAAGCGGCACCGCAAGGTGTTGCGCGACAACATCCAGGGCATCACGAAGCCCGCCATCCGCCGCCTGGCTCGCAGGGGCGGCGTGAAGCGCATCTCTGGTCTGATCTACGAGGAGACCCGCGGGGTGCTGAAGGTGTTCCTGGAGAACGTGATCCGCGACGCGGTGACGTACACTGAGCACGCCAAGCGCAAGACTGTGACGGCCATGGACGTGGTGTACGCCCTGAAGAGGCAGGGGCGCACCCTGTACGGTTTCGGCGGTTAGGCTGCGTCGCAGCGGGCGCTGGCCTTCCCGCGGCCGTGCTTGTGGGTGGGAGAGACTAGAAAACGGCCCTTTTCAGGGCCACCACACTGTTCGGAAGTTGAAAAGTGCGAAAGAGTCTGTGTTGTTGCTGCGTGTGTGCGCGCTGTGTTGTTTGTTTGTTTGTTTCTTTCTTTCCGTTTGAGCGACGTGATGTGACTGGGAGGGGAGAAGGAAAGGAAACGTGTCATGTGGCTGGCTGTGTGTGGAGCTGCTTCGTTTGTGTGTCTTTGTATCGATCGCGACGGAGATGGCGGGCGGGCTGTGTGTTGTTGTGCGAGAGGCGGTGATTATTTGCTTGCGTGGTTTGTCTCTGTGTGTTTGTTTGCGGCGGCGTTGGGGTTTCCGAGGCAAGGCGTGTGGGCATAGGCGGCCGGATCAGCTGTTTCGTTCGTGTCGACGGCCGTTGCGCGCGGGAGTGGAGGGCGGTGTGTCGACACGCCTCCCTTTAACAATGGTCATTATTGCTGCCGTTGTCGGTTTGGAAGGCGACTGCGACGGTGCAAAATGTGTGCGTGTGTGTGTGTGTTGGGCCACACGGGCTGTGTGGACGACAAGATGGCGGACGTGCGCCGGCGGCGGCTGTGCTGTGACAGTGCAAAGTTAAAACAAAACAAGGTGCGGCGAGGACGACTGAAATTTTGCTTTGGACGTAGGTTTGTGTGGTGGCCCTGAAAAGGGCCGATTGTTGTGGGCCGAGCCGGCAAAGCGCGTTGCGTGCAGGGGAGCACGCGGCGCTGCGATTGCCTGGCCTCCTTTAGGCCTTCTTCTCGGTCTTCTTTGGCAGCAGGACGGCCTGGATGTTGGGCAGGACACCACCCTGTGCGATGGTGACGCCCGACAGGAGCTTGTTGAGCTCCTCGTCGTTGCGGATGGCAAGCTGCAGGTGGCGCGGGATGATGCGCGTCTTCTTGTTGTCGCGGGCCGCGTTTCCGGCCAGCTCGAGCACCTCAGCCGCGAGGTACTCCATGACGGCGGCGAGGTAGACGGGCGCCCCGGCGCCGACGCGCTCTGCGTAGTTTCCCTTGCGCAGGAGGCGGTGGATTCTGCCGACCGGGAACTGGAGCCCAGCCCTGCTTGAGCGGGACTTTGACTTGCCCTTGACTTTGCCTCCCTTTCCGCGTCCGGACATGGCGATGGGCTAGCGACGGTGCACACGAAACGGAAACGAAAACGACCGGTGCGAGCGGCAGCGAGTCGAGCAGCGGAGTGCGTGCCGGCGCAGCCGGGGTGGGGGTGCTTTATGGGCTCGGGTGCGGCGGCCGGTTGCGCGCGCGCCCCATTGGTCGGCGGCCGCAACAGGGCGAGCTGGTAAAGGTGCGGCGGCGGCTGGCGGCGGGTGCCACTGTGTGGGGAGACGCTGACTAGAGCGGAGCGCTTGCTACTGGTGTTGCTGCTGCCGTACGTTGGTTGGAGATGCCGCCCAAGACTAGCGGGAAGGCCGCCAAGAAGGCTGGCAAGGCGCAGAAGAACATTTCGAAGGGCGACAAGAAGAAGAAGCGCAAGAGGAAGGAGAGCTATGCCATCTACATCTACAAGGTGCTGAAGCAGGTGCACCCTGACACGGGCATCTCGTCGAAGGCGATGAGCATCATGAACAGCTTCGTGAACGACATTTTCGAGCGCATTGCGGCCGAGGCTTCTCGCCTGGCGCACTACAACAAGCGCTCGACCATCACGTCCCGCGAGATCCAGACCGCTGTGCGGCTGTTGCTGCCTGGCGAGCTGGCCAAGCACGCCGTGAGCGAGGGCACGAAGGCGGTGACCAAGTACACGAGCTCCAAGTAAGGAGGTGGCTCTGGAATGGAAGGAAGGATGGAGAAGGCTCCTCCGTTGCGAGAGCGGCGAAACGGCCCTTTTCAGGGCCACCAACTTGCCTTTTGCGGGAAGGGCGGAATTGTTGTTGTTGTTGTTGTTTGTGTGGACGGCTGTGATGTATGTGTGCATTTTGATTGTGGGTGGGGGGGGCGCGTCAAAGCGTGTTGCGCGGGGTACGGCCACGAGGTTGGTCGCCGTGGCGTGGAATGGTGGCACGCCTCGTTGGCGTGGTTTTTGACCCATTGGTGTTGTTGGGGTGTGTGTGTGTTTGTGTGTTACCCGTCTGCGAGGGGGGACAGTGCGATCGGCGACTTTTGTGTCACCGTAACGACGGCCGTTTGCGGGTTTGTTTTTTTGCACATCATACATGGCGAGGGTGAAATGTGAAATGTTTTTGTTTGGTTTGTTTTTGCCGCCCACTATTCCCTTTGCTGTACGCCGAGTTTGACAATGGTGCGACGTAACTGCAGCGTGGAGGTGTGTGAGTGACGTTGAAATGAACGTGCCATTAAGACGCATTGTTGTTGTATTGTACTGTACGTGTACGGCGACACGCACGATGATGTACCATTCGACTCTGATGTTTGATAGCCGTGTCTGACTGATTGCGTACGACGCACGCACACCGATGTCGTCATTCAAGATGCACGCTAGACGGCGGCGGCGGCGGCGGCGCCGGTCGTTTGTTTGGCGAATGTCTGTACACGTGTTTGTCTGTGTCCATCCGGTATGTATTTGTTTGTTTGTTTGAAAGTGTTTTGTGTGTCGGTGACGTGGTCCGATCCGTCGCCCCCTGAGTAACTGTCGATCGGCGCGATAGACCGGCGTCACGCAACTGAACCGAAGTCTTGGGCACACCCGTCATACTGTTGTACACCGTCGCGCTGAGAACGGTAACGAAAGGTTGACTCTGATCGGTCGAATGTCTGGGCAGAACGTGAGGAATGAGGCAAGAGTGCAAGGAGGGGGGGGCAAAAGAGAGAGGAAGGGAAAAAGGGGAGAAACGCATTCGTAGAGCAACGGAACGTTCCCGTGTCGGAGGCGTATTGGAGCCGCACTGAAATGCGTTTAACGGCGGCGCGGCTGCAAGTGTCTGCCGTGGTGAACGTTACCTTTGACGGCTGCATTGGGCTTTGCCTTTGCTTTCGCTTTCGCTTTCGCTTTCCCGGATGTACGTAACGTTTGTTGATATGGTTCTGAGGAAGAGTGTATGACAGTGCCGTGCCGTCCATGTTCGTGTGCCCTCCCATTGTGTGTATGCTATTGTCTGTGTACTTGAATGATGTATGTAGGTGTTAGTGGACATGTTTTACCAGTGGGGGGAAATGGATCGTCGATAGTTGCCGTCACTCTGTCACGGTCGAGATGACGCACCCTCCGTACAGAAAGGTGTCGAGAAAGTGAGTGTGTGTGTGTGTGTGTGTGTGTGTGTGTGCGTGCGTGCGTCCGTGAATTGGCAGTGTTTGGAGGTGGGCGTGCCCTGCATGTGGCCCGGAAAAGGCTGTTCGTTAGGCGGTAGTGTTGTG
Organism: Schistocerca americana; assembly: GCF_021461395.2. Taxonomy (NCBI): domain Eukaryota; kingdom Metazoa; phylum Arthropoda; class Insecta; order Orthoptera; family Acrididae; genus Schistocerca; species Schistocerca americana. The sequence continues at coordinate 7,925 of NW_025726637.1, forward strand.
TGGACAGGGGAGGGGCATGCGTAACGCTGCTGGCATGGCATTTCGGGAGATGGGAGGGGGCAAACGAGGAAACGAGGAGCGGCGGCCAAAGACGGGACGGGGAGGGGCGCGGTGTGGGTGGCTTGCGCCTGTGCTCGGCGTTGTGGTTTGTGCAAAAGAGGAGGAGAAAAACAATGTGAGTTGCCAGGGAGGGGAGCGGTGTTGTGTTGTGGTTGTCGTGGTGTAGCCGCAGACGCGGCTGTCAGTGAACGTGGCGAGACGGACGGATGCGCGGAGGGGCGGGGGCGGGGGCGGCGCATTTCGCCGGTGCCGTGCCGTGCCGTGCCGTGCCTGAAAGCCGCGTGGTCGCTGTGTTGTTGGTGGCGTGGGGGCGAGGAGAGTACCGTACGGGTGTGCTTGTGCGCCGGAAATGGCACACTGCGCCCGCCCGTCTTGGAGGCTGATGGCTGTGGTGTGGAAATGGGGCGCGGTGATGTTGAAGCACAGAAAAGAAACCAAGAAAACGGAAGGCGTGATGCGGCGGTGGTGGTGAGAGCGGGAAAAACAAAACAAAAGAAAAAAAACAACAAAAAAAAAGAAGGAAAAACAACAAGAAACAAAAAAGAAAACAAAAAGTCTATCAATATTAAAATGTAAATGGAAATGGAAATGGACCCAGGTATAACCTCCCTGCACAAATAGCAGAGAGTCCGATGATAATAAAAATGTGCCAGAATGTTAACGTCCCTACAAAACAAACCCAACGATAATATTAATGAAAGAGTGAACCGTATGTAACATTGCAACAGACATAATGAAACCTGATAAATTGTATAAGGGCAGCAGCCGTTGACCTTTGGCCCTGTATTCAGAATAAAAAGAGCCAAAGATCGTTACCCCAATGAAAAAGACACTGAAACACGTATGTAACATAGTAGCGATGGCGAGACATTGTAGCATCTGTGACCAGAGAGTTTGCGCTGGACTGCGCGAGTGTTGCGAGCGGTTCTCAGTCAGTCAGTCAGTCTGTGTAGTTGAGGGCTGTACTCTGTCAGTAGTCGTCGCGTGCAGTACGCTAATAGTCGTCATGCAGAGCGGTCGGTCAGTAGTAGCAGCCGAGTGCGGTTGTGTGATGTAGGCGGTCGGCAACACTGGTCAAGATGGTGAATAAGGTATACTGTTAATTAATATAATCATTAGATAATGAGAAATTGTATTTATTGTAATTATGCTCCAACAAGTTCCCCAATAATAATTTTTATTTCAAAAGCATTTTTCAAACATTTAATCTTTTATTGAACTAAAGAGTTCGTTCCACTTCTTTGAAGAAAAATGTCACTAAAATCACAAAAAAAGAGAATATTATTATTTGCAATGCAGTTCCTCCAAGCGCTGCGCAACAACCAGAGCAGAAATGTGACATCCATTTATTCGGAGGTAAGACTTTAATTCCGATTGTTTTGCACAGGGCCAAAGACCGATATTTCGGTTTAATTGAAGTTTCTTGTCACTGAACGGACTTTTTTAAATGTTGTGTGAAGACTTTATATTTGAGTCAGATTGCGAATTGCACATTGTTGTTGCCATTTTCAATACCTCTCATTGTGGGCGAGGTTACAATTAGCGCAATGTCCATTAGCATCCGTAAATAACATTGTCCATTATTTTAAATATTGCTGGGAGGTTACAACACACACACAAAACAAAAAACAAAAAGAAACAAAAAATTGCATTTATATCCGCTCCTCGATTGTAGATACCCCTTACACAGCTGTGTGCAATGAATGAGTGCTGGCTGGTAATTAATTGCACTCCTTGGAGGGAAATGCCATAGGAAGTAGTCTTTAAAAAGTGAATGTTTTTCGTTAAGAGACAAAAGTTACTTTAGAAAAAAAGTAATAGTGGGGCTTGTGTTGTTGAACAAAATAAGTACAATGAACATACGTTATCAGATTTGCGCAATGCAGCGTCACACCACCTCTTGATTATAACACAATATACTATACATCGTCCCGAACCGTGACCAGAGTCGCGAGACGAGCAGAGCACGCCGCCGACGCCCGCTCAGTACAACCGTCCACCCGCTACTACTGTCGACCGACTACTACCTCTCCCGACTCGCGCTACAATATATATAACAACTGTTCCTGGCGACCCGGTGCGTGCCACTACTGTCGTCTGGCGCGGTCCAAGCGCCGACTAGCAGCGATAAAGAACTCTCTGGTCAGACAGAGATGCTGTCATGCCTCGCCATCGCTCTGGTAATGAATACATACGTGTTGCAGCGTGCGTACCACCGGAACACGCAGTGGCGGAGCCAAAGACTGTGTTGTCGAGGTCGAGTGCGAGTGGGAAGAGAGGCAGCGTCGGCACGGAGATGCAAGCGAGCGCGAGACGCACGGGGGCTGCGGCGTGGCGCGTTTGCGGTCGGCGCCTTTGGTGGCAACGGCCGGGACAAGCAGCGGTGTATGGTGTGGTGCGGGGCGGACAGGGGCGGCGGTGGACGGGGAGGAGGCGGCGCGACGACGGCATGGGGGCGAAAACGGGACGGGGGACGGCGGATGTTGAGAGGCGTCACGCGCGGACAGGACACAGACACAGAGACACACAGAGTGGAAAGGGAGGGTGCGCGGTAGTAGTTGGGAATGTGCGTACCGTGCGGGATGGGAGTGGGCGAGGAACACGGTCGTGGCCCCTGTTTTGGGTGCGTGTGATGACGTCGGTGTGTTGTGGGAAGGGAAGGTGCTGTGGCGGCGGCGCGTAATGGGCGTAGGCCGAAAAGAGAAAGGAACGTGGGCAGTGTGTTGGCAAGCGTCGGTTCGACTGCGACGTTGATGGGCAGGGCAGGGCAAGGTTAATGGTGGTAGGAGTAGGCGTGTGGGCGCAAAAAATCTGCCGCTGCAGGCGGTGCCGTAACCGCCATGGCGGGAAGGAGAGAGGGCCAAAGAAAGAAAGAAAGAAGAAAAAAAAGGAGGGGGGGGGGGGGCGAAAGTGGAGAGGCGGTGGTGTGAGAAGGGCGGGGGCGGAAGGAAGGCAGGAAGGACAAGAGGCGAGGCGACGGCTTGCTTTGTGTATCGGTCGGTCTCTGGCTATGCTTCGTTTTCTGCAGCAGGGTCGGTGCGCGGCGTGGCTCGCGGCAGTGGGAACGCCTGGTGGCTGGACGGCCAGCAATGCGGTTGGATGGGCGGCCACAGCACCGCACCTGTGCCCGAGGAGGAGACGCTGGCGGCGGGCCCTGAGGTGAGGCCGGCTCGGCTGGGGCTGTGGATGTGTAGGTGTGCGCCGCTGCTGCAACAACGAGTAAAACGCGAGAAGAAGGGATGGCGGTAGAGAGGAAAAAAAAAAAAAAGGTCGTGTTGTGTTGATGCGCAGGCAGACGCGTACAGAGGGACGAGCCCGGTCTGCAGCAGGGTGTGGCCGTGCCGAGTGCAGAGCAGCGGCGGCTCGGTTCGGTTCGGCCCGGCCCGGCGGGCCGCGCTGTTGTCGCGGACGTGAGCGCCCCCTGGCGGGTGGCCGGAGGCGGCGCGGCGTGTTGGACGTGTGGCTGGTGGCAGTGCACAATTTGCGAGTGGCTGGCGGTGTGGTGTGGCGGTTGGCGCGTCGGGCGGCGGAGAGGTATGTGTTGCGGGCGCCCTTTGCTGCGCTGCGTCGTTGCGTGTGCCGTACAGGGCGGGCGCTTGTCGACTGTGTGGGCGGTGTGGCGAATTGGCGTGAAACGGCTGCCGAGAGGTGTGTGGTAGCGAGCCGGTCGGTGGTGTCAGTGCGAAGGGGAATGTGCGTGCGTTTGGCGGTTTCGGTGTGCTTTTTGCGGCGTGAGAGTGGGAATTAGTGGGGCCGGCTGTTGTGTTGGTTCCTTGTGTCTTGTGTCGCGTAGCTTGATGGCAACGTGGAAGGACGCCGGTTTCGTTTCGAGCCTTGCGTGTGGTTGTCGACGTTGACTGGTTGGCGTGTGCCGATGCACGTGCATGTGTGGGTCGCGAGTGCGTTTTTGGCTGGCTGTGTGTGTGTGTGTGTGTGTGTTTTGGGGGGGAAGGGGGAGGCGGTGGTGAAAGTGCAGTCGTTGCCACGGGCGTCGTCGGGTGGGGCTGGGGCTGTGCGTCGTGGCGGAAAGGTGGTAGGTTGCGGGAAGCGAGCCCGTCGTTGACGGTGTCGCGTGAGTTGTGAATCGAGTGGGGCGCGGGGCGCGGGACAGGAGCAGCGTGCCGCTGCGTCGTGGTCGTCAGCAGAGGCTGTGCGTGTGCTTGTCCTTTTTGTGGGCGGTTCGTGCGAGGCGTTTTTGTTTTGTGTTGCCCTAGTTGTTAGTTTATTTTGTTTGTGTTTGTTATTTTGAGACGACGACTGGTTGGTGGCGTGCGCGCGAAGTGGCGGTGTGCGCTTCCCGTGTCGTTTGTGTTGTTTGGTTTTTTTGTTTTTGTGTGTTTTTTTTTTTTTTTTTTTTGCACTGGGCCCCGGTGGGTGGGTGCGTGTGTGTCGATTGCCGGCTGGCGAGAGGTGCGCCATCGGCGGGGTGGGTCGCCGGCACAAGTAGAGGCGGCGGCGTTGTTGCTGTTGTTGTGTGGTGTTTGTTTTGTTCGGCTGTGTCGGCGAGCTGTGTTGCGGTGCGTGTGAATGGTGGTGCAAAAGTGCTGGCGTTGGGGCTGCGACTGCGACGGCGGCGAGCCGCGGGCGCGCCATTGATAGTGATGTTGTGAACAGCGGCTGTGTACGGTAGTGGTGTTGTTGTAGCACGACGTGCATCCGGGCCGGCGCGGAAAGCGCAGTTGCGGGCGGTTGCCCTTCGGTGCCAGCCATGTCGCGTGAGCGGCGGGTTGCTCTGGTGTCGACACGTGGTGCTCTGGGTTGTTGTGTGGTGCCCTTTGGCCGGTGGGGGTGGTTCGCGTGTGTCTCGTTCGCGCTCGGTGTCTGGTCGTGGTCGTGGTCGTGCTGCTCCCCCGTCTGTCGGCGGTTTCCGACGTCGTCTGTACGTTTTTGTTCGTTTGCGGCGTGCCTGCCGACGTCGTCCCGTCGCGACCTTTCAACCGAAAGTGTGGCGCCCGAAGGTGAACGAACGTAACCCTGACCTCGGCGCTTTACGCTGAGCCGAGCGAACCGAACCGAACCTAACGTGTGGTGTGGCGAGGTGAGCTCAGCCTGTGAGCCCCTAACGTCTACGTAAGGTAAGCTGTCCGGCTCACGCCTCACGTTTGAACGCTTTTGTAACCTACGTTTGACGCTTCTTAACCTAGCACTGACCCCTTAACCTAACGTGTAACCTAACCTAACCTAACCTAACCTAACCTAACCTCTGACGCCTGACGTGTTTGAATGCTTAACCTAAGTTTGACGCTTAACCTAACCCAAGTCCCCTTAACCTAACCCACGTCCACCTAACCTAACCTAACGTAGACGTGTAAACGTAATGTGTAACGCGTAACGTGTAAGGTCGGCTGTCGTGTGTGCTTGACGGCAGATTGGGTTGGTCTGTAGATTCGGATTGCGGTTTGCCTCGGTCGAGGGGTTGGGTCGGAAGCGGCGAGGGGCGGCGGCGCCTGTTGCGCAGGCGGCGTCCGTTTGCGGCGGGCAATTGTTGAGAAACGGCTGTGAATGTTGGCGGGCGAGAGGAGGAGGACGGCGCGCGATGTGGCCCGACGGCTGCGGGCCGATCGGGAAACGGCGGGAGGGCGACGGAAGGCGATGGGGCGGCGGAGGCGCGTTTGCACGGCCGTCATCGCCGCACGCCTCGGCTTGTGTGGCTGTGGCGCCGGCCGCGCTGGCCGGGCTGCCGCGGCGACGGTGTGGGAGTTTTGCCGAAGGTTTGGCCATTGTGGCGGGTCGTCGGCTGGGGCTGTGGGGGCGGCATTTGGGCGGGGGCGGCGATTCTCGGCGGGCCGACCCAGGCTGTAGCGCGCGGTAGCTGCAGTTTGGCCGTGGTTTGCGGCGCTGCCGTGGCGACTGGTTGGCGACTGTGGTGTGGCTGTGTGTAGCCCCATCCTCGGTGGTTTGAAAGGCGCGGGCGGTTGTGGCGCAGGTTTGGGGCTGCTCCGCACAGGCTGTCGGACGTTGGGCGGTAGCAAGCGCGGGAGGCGCGGCGCGGCGGCGCGCAGAGTGGCGGCCGCTCTCTCGGCCGTCCGCGCCCGCCCGCGACACTGGCTGGGCCTTGTGATTCTCTGCTCTTGTGCTTGCGTGCCTGCCGTCCCGCTCGCTCTCGCTGTGTGTTACGCGCGTCGTCGAAATGGCAGATCAGGCGGCTACGAACGAGACTGCTGCGGCACCCGCCGCCACCGGCACTACGAAGAAGGCCAAGTCTGCGTCGTCTGCGAAGAAGCCGCGCGCCAAGCCTGCGCACCCGCGCACCTCTGAGATGGTGACGGCCGCCATCAAGAGTCTGAAGGAGCGCGGCGGGTCGTCGCTGCAGGCGATCAAGAAGTACATAGCCGCGCACTACAAGCTGGACGCGGAGAAGCTGGCGCCGTTTATCAAGAAGTACCTCAAGTCGGCCGTCGTGGCGGGCGAGCTGGTGCAGACGAAGGGGAAGGGCGCGTCCGGCTCGTTCAAGCTTGCCGGCGCCGGCGGCGGGGGGGCGGCCGAGGGCGGCAAGGCTCGTGCTGGCGGTGCCAAGAAGAAGCGCGCCGCTCCGGCCAGCAAGGAGAAGAAGGGCGCCCGTGCGGCCGGCGCAAAGAAGGCTGGTGGCGTGAAGGCGGCGACCGGTCGGAAGGCGGGCGCCGCCAAGAAGGCGTCTGCGGCGTCGGCCGCTCCCGCGGGTGCGAAGAAGGCGGCTGCGGCCAAGCCGGCCAAGGCCAAGTCGCCGTCGAAGGCGAAGAAGGCCGCCAAGGTTCCGACGAAGAAGCCGAAGGCGCCGCGCCCGAAGAAGGCGACGACGCCGTCTAAGGCGAAGGCTTCGCCCAAGAAGAAGAAGTAGAGTAGAGGAGAAAGAGATGGGAAAGGAAGGGTTTGGCGCTTGACTCCGTCGTCCCCACCCCCCGTCGTCGTCTAGTGGCGCGCAAGAGACGCGCGGCCCAAAACGGCCCTTCTCAGGGCCATCAAAGCACGTCGGGGAAGGTTTTGATTGTCGTGTTGCGTTTGGTGTGGGTGTCTGTCTGGCGTTTCTGTATGCCCGTGGGGATGCTGTTTGCGTGCCGTGGTGGTTGGATTGCGGGGGTCGGTGGCGGGTGTGGGCGGCGGTAGCGGTAAGCGGTGTTGTTGTTGTTGTTGTTGTCGTGGTTGATTGTCGCCGTGTTTGTTTTGTGGCGGCGGCCGACGGTTGGTTTTCTGTCACGTTGTTTTGTTTGAATACGTTGGTTGGCTTGCCTGCGTTCGTTCTTCTCGGATGTCTGTCTTGTCGAGTCGTGTCTGGTCTTTGTTTTGTTCCTTTGTGTGTGTGTGTGTTATGTTTTGCAACGGGGGGGCACGTTGAGATGCGGAAGGAGTCGGCGGGGATTTCGGTGGCGTGTAGAGCGAGCGAGCGCGCCTGCCTGGCCGTTGGCCGTCGGAGTGGAGTGCGGGTTTTTTTTGTTTTCGAAACGAAAGCGGCGGCCGGCCAGCCACCCGTGCGGTGTGACGTCGGCCGTTGGGTATTGTGCGCTTTGAGCGCCGGGGAGGGATGATGTGTGATTGTTGCGCGCTGCTAGCAGGCAGGCAGAGTGAGCGGGTGTGGCGGACGGACGGGAAGTGGTGGTTTTTGTTTTTGGGTTGCGGGGCGAGAGGCAGGCGACCGACAAAGTTTGCTCGCGACGGAGAGATGTTAGTGGCCCTGAAAAGGGCCGTTTTTGTTTGTGCGGTGCGGTGCCGCGGCGCGGTTTAGGCGCGCTCGCCGCGGATGCGGCGCGCGAGCTGGATGTCCTTGGGCATGATGGTGACGCGCTTGGCGTGGATTGCGCACAGGTTGGTGTCTTCGAAGAGGCCGACGAGGTAGGCCTCGCTGGCCTCCTGCAGGGCCATGACTGCGGAGCTCTGGAAGCGCAGGTCGGTCTTGAAGTCCTGGGCGATCTCGCGCACTAGGCGCTGGAATGGCAGCTTGCGGATGAGCAGCTCTGTGCTCTTCTGGTAGCGCCTGATTTCTCGCAGGGCGACGGTGCCCGGCCTGTAGCGGTGGGGCTTCTTGACGCCTCCGGTGGCGGGCGCGCTCTTCCTCGCCGCCTTGGTGGCGAGCTGTTTGCGCGGCGCCTTTCCGCCGGTGGACTTGCGGGCCGTTTGCTTTGTGCGGGCCATGGCGGTAGCGGTAGCGGTAGCGGAGCGGCGTGCGTGGAGGTTAGGTGCGGCGCGGCGTCCGGTGCTGCCTTGACAACGGGCCCGCGCGCCTCCGTGCTGCGCTTATATGCCCTCGGTTGCGCGTGGTGGGGGGAGGGCGGGCCAGAGTCTATATAGGGGGGCGGCGGGCGCGCTGGGCGCAGACCGTAGCCGACTCGCCAGCCGCTGCAGCTGCTGTTTGTGCACGTTTTGCTTTGCCCGAGGAAGGAAGGATGACAGGCCGCGGCAAGGGAGGAAAGGGGCTCGGCAAGGGTGGCGCCAAGCGGCACCGCAAGGTGTTGCGCGACAACATCCAGGGCATCACGAAGCCCGCCATCCGCCGCCTGGCTCGCAGGGGCGGCGTGAAGCGCATCTCTGGTCTGATCTACGAGGAGACCCGCGGGGTGCTGAAGGTGTTCCTGGAGAACGTGATCCGCGACGCGGTGACGTACACTGAGCACGCCAAGCGCAAGACTGTGACGGCCATGGACGTGGTGTACGCCCTGAAGAGGCAGGGGCGCACCCTGTACGGTTTCGGCGGTTAGGCTGCGTCGCAGCGGGCGCTGGCCTTCCCGCGGCCGTGCTTGTGGGTGGGAGAGACTAGAAAACGGCCCTTTTCAGGGCCACCACACTGTTCGGAAGTTGAAAAGTGCGAAAGAGTCTGTGTTGTTGCTGCGTGTGTGCGCGCTGTGTTGTTTGTTTGTTTGTTTCTTTCTTTCCGTTTGAGCGACGTGATGTGACTGGGAGGGGAGAAGGAAAGGAAACGTGTCATGTGGCTGGCTGTGTGTGGAGCTGCTTCGTTTGTGTGTCTTTGTATCGATCGCGACGGAGATGGCGGGCGGGCTGTGTGTTGTTGTGCGAGAGGCGGTGATTATTTGCTTGCGTGGTTTGTCTCTGTGTGTTTGTTTGCGGCGGCGTTGGGGTTTCCGAGGCAAGGCGTGTGGGCATAGGCGGCCGGATCAGCTGTTTCGTTCGTGTCGACGGCCGTTGCGCGCGGGAGTGGAGGGCGGTGTGTCGACACGCCTCCCTTTAACAATGGTCATTATTGCTGCCGTTGTCGGTTTGGAAGGCGACTGCGACGGTGCAAAATGTGTGCGTGTGTGTGTGTGTTGGGCCACACGGGCTGTGTGGACGACAAGATGGCGGACGTGCGCCGGCGGCGGCTGTGCTGTGACAGTGCAAAGTTAAAACAAAACAAGGTGCGGCGAGGACGACTGAAATTTTGCTTTGGACGTAGGTTTGTGTGGTGGCCCTGAAAAGGGCCGATTGTTGTGGGCCGAGCCGGCAAAGCGCGTTGCGTGCAGGGGAGCACGCGGCGCTGCGATTGCCTGGCCTCCTTTAGGCCTTCTTCTCGGTCTTCTTTGGCAGCAGGACGGCCTGGATGTTGGGCAGGACACCACCCTGTGCGATGGTGACGCCCGACAGGAGCTTGTTGAGCTCCTCGTCGTTGCGGATGGCAAGCTGCAGGTGGCGCGGGATGATGCGCGTCTTCTTGTTGTCGCGGGCCGCGTTTCCGGCCAGCTCGAGCACCTCAGCCGCGAGGTACTCCATGACGGCGGCGAGGTAGACGGGCGCCCCGGCGCCGACGCGCTCTGCGTAGTTTCCCTTGCGCAGGAGGCGGTGGATTCTGCCGACCGGGAACTGGAGCCCAGCCCTGCTTGAGCGGGACTTTGACTTGCCCTTGACTTTGCCTCCCTTTCCGCGTCCGGACATGGCGATGGGCTAGCGACGGTGCACACGAAACGGAAACGAAAACGACCGGTGCGAGCGGCAGCGAGTCGAGCAGCGGAGTTCGTGCCGGCGCAGCCGGGGTGGGGGTGCTTTATGGGCTCGGGTGCGGCGGCCGGTTGCGCGCGCGCCCCATTGGTCGGCGGCCGCAACAGGGCGAGCTGGTAAAGGTGCGGCGGCGGCTGGCGGCGGGTGCCACTGTGTGGGGAGACGCTGACTAGAGCGGAGCGCTTGCTACTGGTGTTGCTGCTGCCGTACGTTGGTTGGAGATGCCGCCCAAGACTAGCGGGAAGGCCGCCAAGAAGGCTGGCAAGGCGCAGAAGAACATTTCGAAGGGCGACAAGAAGAAGAAGCGCAAGAGGAAGGAGAGCTATGCCATCTACATCTACAAGGTGCTGAAGCAGGTGCACCCTGACACGGGCATCTCGTCGAAGGCGATGAGCATCATGAACAGCTTCGTGAACGACATTTTCGAGCGCATTGCGGCCGAGGCTTCTCGCCTGGCGCACTACAACAAGCGCTCGACCATCACGTCCCGCGAGATCCAGACCGCTGTGCGGCTGTTGCTGCCTGGCGAGCTGGCCAAGCACGCCGTGAGCGAGGGCACGAAGGCGGTGACCAAGTACACGAGCTCCAAGTAAGGAGGTGGCTCTGGAATGGAAGGAAGGATGGAGAAGGCTCCTCCGTTGCGAGAGCGGCGAAACGGCCCTTTTCAGGGCCACCAACTTGCCTTTTGCGGGAAGGGCGGAATTGTTGTTGTTGTTGTTGTTTGTGTGGACGGCTGTGATGTATGTGTGCATTTTGATTGTGGGTGGGGGGGCGCGTCAAAGCGTGTTGCGCGGGGTACGGCCACGAGGTTGGTCGCCGTGGCGTGGAATGGTGGCACGCCTCGTTGGCGTGGTTTTTGACCCATTGGTGTTGTTGGGGTGTGTGTGTGTTTGTGTGTTACCCGTCTGCGAGGGGGGACAGTGCGATCGGCGACTTTTGTGTCACCGTAACGACGGCCGTTTGCGGGTTTGTTTTTTTGCACATCATACATGGCGAGGGTGAAATGTGAAATGTTTTTGTTTGGTTTGTTTTTGCCGCCCACTATTCCCTTTGCTGTACGCCGAGTTTGACAATGGTGCGACGTAACTGCAGCGTGGAGGTGTGTGAGTGACGTTGAAATGAACGTGCCATTAAGACGCATTGTTGTTGTATTGTACTGTACGTGTACGGCGACACGCACGATGATGTACCATTCGACTCTGATGTTTGATAGCCGTGTCTGACTGATTGCGTACGACGCACGCACACCGATGTCGTCATTCAAGATGCACGCTAGACGGCGGCGGCGGCGGCGGCGCCGGTCGTTTGTTTGGCGAATGTCTGTACACGTGTTTGTCTGTGTCCATCCGGTATGTATTTGTTTGTTTGTTTGAAAGTGTTTTGTGTGTCGGTGACGTGGTCCGATCCGTCGCCCCCTGAGTAACTGTCGATCGGCGCGATAGACCGGCGTCACGCAACTGAACCGAAGTCTTGGGCACACCCGTCATACTGTTGTACACCGTCGCGCTGAGAACGGTAACGAAAGGTTGACTCTGATCGGTCGAATGTCTGGGCAGAACGTGAGGAATGAGGCAAGAGTGCAAGGAGGGGGGGGCAAAAGAGAGAGGAAGGGAAAAAGGGGAGAAACGCATTCGTAGAGCAACGGAACGTTCCCGTGTCGGAGGCGTATTGGAGCCGCACTGAAATGCGTTTAACGGCGGCGCGGCTGCAAGTGTCTGCCGTGGTGAACGTTACCTTTGACGGCTGCATTGGGCTTTGCCTTTGCTTTCGCTTTCGCTTTCGCTTTCCCGGATGTACGTAACGTTTGTTGATATGGTTCTGAGGAAGAGTGTATGACAGTGCCGTGCCGTCCATGTTCGTGTGCCCTCCCATTGTGTGTATGCTATTGTCTGTGTACTTGAATGATGTATGTAGGTGTTAGTGGACATGTTTTACCAGTGGGGGGAAATGGATCGTCGATAGTTGCCGTCACTCTGTCACGGTCGAGATGACGCACCCTCCGTACAGAAAGGTGTCGAGAAAGTGAGTGTGTGTGTGTGTGTGTGTGTGTGTGTGTGCGTGCGTGCGTCCGTGAATTGGCAGTGTTTGGAGGTGGGCGTGCCCTGCATGTGGCCCGGAAAAGGCTGTTCGTTAGGCGGTAGTGTTGTGTGGACAGGGGAGGGGCATGCGTAACGCTGCTGGCATGGCATTTCGGGAGATGGGAGGGGGCAAACGAGGAAACGAGGAGCGGCGGCCAAAGACGGGACGGGGAGGGGCGCGGTGTGGGTGGCTTGCGCCTGTGCTCGGCGTTGTGGTTTGTGCAAAAGAGGAGGAGAAAAACAATGTGAGTTGCCAGGGAGGGGAGCGGTGTTGTGTTGTGGTTGTCGTGGTGTAGCCGCAGACGCGGCTGTCAGTGAACGTGGCGAGACGGACGGATGCGCGGAGGGGCGGGGGCGGGGGCGGCGCATTTCGCCGGTGCCGTGCCGTGCCGTGCCGTGCCTGAAAGCCGCGTGGTCGCTGTGTTGTTGGTGGCGTGGGGGCGAGGAGAGTACCGTACGGGTGTGCTTGTGCGCCGGAAATGGCACACTGCGCCCGCCCGTCTTGGAGGCTGATGGCTGTGGTGTGGAAATGGGGCGCGGTGATGTTGAAGCACAGAAAAGAAACCAAGAAAACGGAAGGCGTGATGCGGCGGTGGTGGTGAGAGCGGGAAAAACAAAACAAAAGAAAAAAAACAACAAAAAAAAAGAAGGAAAAACAACAAGAAACAAAAAAGAAAACAAAAAGTCTATCAATATTAAAATGTAAATGGAAATGGAAATGGACCCAGGTATAACCTCCCTGCACAAATAGCAGAGAGTCCGATGATAATAAAAATGTGCCAGAATGTTAACGTCCCTACAAAACAAACCCAACGATAATATTAATGAAAGAGTGAACCGTATGTAACATTGCAACAGACATAATGAAACCTGATAAATTGTATAAGGGCAGCAGCCGTTGACCTTTGGCCCTGTATTCAGAATAAAAAGAGCCAAAGATCGTTACCCCAATGAAAAAGACACTGAAACACGTATGTAACATAGTAGCGATGGCGAGACATTGTAGCATCTGTGACCAGAGAGTTTGCGCTGGACTGCGCGAGTGTTGCGAGCGGTTCTCAGTCAGTCAGTCAGTCTGTGTAGTTGAGGGCTGTACTCTGTCAGTAGTCGTCGCGTGCAGTACGCTAATAGTCGTCATGCAGAGCGGTCGGTCAGTAGTAGCAGCCGAGTGCGGTTGTGTGATGTAGGCGGTCGGCAACACTGGTCAAGATGGTGAATAAGGTATACTGTTAATTAATATAATCATTAGATAATGAGAAATTGTATTTATTGTAATTATGCTCCAACAAGTTCCCCAATAATAATTTTTATTTCAAAAGCATTTTTCAAACATTTAATCTTTTATTGAACTAAAGAGTTCGTTCCACTTCTTTGAAGAAAAATGTCACTAAAATCACAAAAAAAGAGAATATTATTATTTGCAATGCAGTTCCTCCAAGCGCTGCGCAACAACCAGAGCAGAAATGTGACATCCATTTATTCGGAGGTAAGACTTTAATTCCGATTGTTTTGCACAGGGCCAAAGACCGATATTTCGGTTTAATTGAAGTTTCTTGTCACTGAACGGACTTTTTTAAATGTTGTGTGAAGACTTTATATTTGAGTCAGATTGCGAATTGCACATTGTTGTTGCCATTTTCAATACCTCTCATTGTGGGCGAGGTTACAATTAGCGCAATGTCCATTAGCATCCGTAAATAACATTGTCCATTATTTTAAATATTGCTGGGAGGTTACAACACACACACAAAACAAAAAACAAAAAGAAACAAAAAATTGCATTTATATCCGCTCCTCGATTGTAGATACCCCTTACACAGCTGTGTGCAATGAATGAGTGCTGGCTGGTAATTAATTGCACTCCTTGGAGGGAAATGCCATAGGAAGTAGTCTTTAAAAAGTGAATGTTTTTCGTTAAGAGACAAAAGTTACTTTAGAAAAAAAGTAATAGTGGGGCTTGTGTTGTTGAACAAAATAAGTACAATGAACATACGTTATCAGATTTGCGCAATGCAGCGTCACACCACCTCTTGATTATAACACAATATACTATACATCGTCCCGAACCGTGACCAGAGTCGCGAGACGAGCAGAGCACGCCGCCGACGCCCGCTCAGTACAACCGTCCACCCGCTACTACTGTCGACCGACTACTACCTCTCCCGACTCGCGCTACAATATATATAACAACTGTTCCTGGCGACCCGGTGCGTGCCACTACTGTCGTCTGGCGCGGTCCAAGCGCCGACTAGCAGCGATAAAGAACTCTCTGGTCAGACAGAGATGCTGTCATGCCTCGCCATCGCTCTGGTAATGAATACATACGTGTTGCAGCGTGCGTACCACCGGAACACGCAGTGGCGGAGCCAAAGACTGTGTTGTCGAGGTCGAGTGCGAGTGGGAAGAGAGGCAGCGTCGGCACGGAGATGCAAGCGAGCGCGAGACGCACGGGGGCTGCGGCGTGGCGCGTTTGCGGTCGGCGCCTTTGGTGGCAACGGCCGGGACAAGCAGCGGTGTATGGTGTGGTGCGGGGCGGACAGGGGCGGCGGTGGACGGGGAGGAGGCGGCGCGACGACGGCATGGGGGCGAAAACGGGACGGGGGACGGCGGATGTTGAGAGGCGTCACGCGCGGACAGGACACAGACACAGAGACACACAGAGTGGAAAGGGAGGGTGCGCGGTAGTAGTTGGGAATGTGCGTACCGTGCGGGATGGGAGTGGGCGAGGAACACGGTCGTGGCCCCTGTTTTGGGTGCGTGTGATGACGTCGGTGTGTTGTGGGAAGGGAAGGTGCTGTGGCGGCGGCGCGTAATGGGCGTAGGCCGAAAAGAGAAAGGAACGTGGGCAGTGTGTTGGCAAGCGTCGGTTCGACTGCGACGTTGATGGGCAGGGCAGGGCAAGGTTAATGGTGGTAGGAGTAGGCGTGTGGGCGCAAAAAATCTGCCGCTGCAGGCGGTGCCGTAACCGCCATGGCGGGAAGGAGAGAGGGCCAAAGAAAGAAAGAAAGAAGAAAAAAAAGGAGGGGGGGGGGGGCGAAAGTGGAGAGGCGGTGGTGTGAGAAGGGCGGGGGCGGAAGGAAGGCAGGAAGGACAAGAGGCGAGGCGACGGCTTGCTTTGTGTATCGGTCGGTCTCTGGCTATGCTTCGTTTTCTGCAGCAGGGTCGGTGCGCGGCGTGGCTCGCGGCAGTGGGAACGCCTGGTGGCTGGACGGCCAGCAATGCGGTTGGATGGGCGGCCACAGCACCGCACCTGTGCCCGAGGAGGAGACGCTGGCGGCGGGCCCTGAGGTGAGGCCGGCTCGGCTGGGGCTGTGGATGTGTAGGTGTGCGCCGCTGCTGCAACAACGAGTAAAACGCGAGAAGAAGGGATGGCGGTAGAGAGGAAAAAAAAAAAAAAGGTCGTGTTGTGTTGATGCGCAGGCAGACGCGTACAGAGGGACGAGCCCGGTCTGCAGCAGGGTGTGGCCGTGCCGAGTGCAGAGCAGCGGCGGCTCGGTTCGGTTCGGCCCGGCCCGGCGGGCCGCGCTGTTGTCGCGGACGTGAGCGCCCCCTGGCGGGTGGCCGGAGGCGGCGCGGCGTGTTGGACGTGTGGCTGGTGGCAGTGCACAATTTGCGAGTGGCTGGCGGTGTGGTGTGGCGGTTGGCGCGTCGGGCGGCGGAGAGGTATGTGTTGCGGGCGCCCTTTGCTGCGCTGCGTCGTTGCGTGTGCCGTACAGGGCGGGCGCTTGTCGACTGTGTGGGCGGTGTGGCGAATTGGCGTGAAACGGCTGCCGAGAGGTGTGTGGTAGCGAGCCGGTCGGTGGTGTCAGTGCGAAGGGGAATGTGCGTGCGTTTGGCGGTTTCGGTGTGCTTTTTGCGGCGTGAGAGTGGGAATTAGTGGGGCCGGCTGTTGTGTTGGTTCCTTGTGTCTTGTGTCGCGTAGCTTGATGGCAACGTGGAAGGACGCCGGTTTCGTTTCGAGCCTTGCGTGTGGTTGTCGACGTTGACTGGTTGGCGTGTGCCGATGCACGTGCATGTGTGGGTCGCGAGTGCGTTTTTGGCTGGCTGTGTGTGTGTGTGTGTGTGTGTTTTGGGGGGGAAGGGGGAGGCGGTGGTGAAAGTGCAGTCGTTGCCACGGGCGTCGTCGGGTGGGGCTGGGGCTGTGCGTCGTGGCGGAAAGGTGGTAGGTTGCGGGAAGCGAGCCCGTCGTTGACGGTGTCGCGTGAGTTGTGAATCGAGTGGGGCGCGGGGCGCGGGACAGGAGCAGCGTGCCGCTGCGTCGTGGTCGTCAGCAGAGGCTGTGCGTGTGCTTGTCCTTTTTGTGGGCGGTTCGTGCGAGGCGTTTTTGTTTTGTGTTGCCCTAGTTGTTAGTTTATTTTGTTTGTGTTTGTTATTTTGAGACGACGACTGGTTGGTGGCGTGCGCGCGAAGTGGCGGTGTGCGCTTCCCGTGTCGTTTGTGTTGTTTGGTTTTTTTGTTTTTGTGTGTTTTTTTTTTTTTTTTTTTGCACTGGGCCCCGGTGGGTGGGTGCGTGTGTGTCGATTGCCGGCTGGCGAGAGGTGCGCCATCGGCGGGGTGGGTCGCCGGCACAAGTAGAGGCGGCGGCGTTGTTGCTGTTGTTGTGTGGTGTTTGTTTTGTTCGGCTGTGTCGGCGAGCTGTGTTGCGGTGCGTGTGAATGGTGGTGCAAAAGTGCTGGCGTTGGGGCTGCGACTGCGACGGCGGCGAGCCGCGGGCGCGCCATTGATAGTGATGTTGTGAACAGCGGCTGTGTACGGTAGTGGTGTTGTTGTAGCACGACGTGCATCCGGGCCGGCGCGGAAAGCGCAGTTGCGGGCGGTTGCCCTTCGGTGCCAGCCATGTCGCGTGAGCGGCGGGTTGCTCTGGTGTCGACACGTGGTGCTCTGGGTTGTTGTGTGGTGCCCTTTGGCCGGTGGGGGTGGTTCGCGTGTGTCTCGTTCGCGCTCGGTGTCTGGTCGTGGTCGTGGTCGTGCTGCTCCCCCGTCTGTCGGCGGTTTCCGACGTCGTCTGTACGTTTTTGTTCGTTTGCGGCGTGCCTGCCGACGTCGTCCCGTCGCGACCTTTCAACCGAAAGTGTGGCGCCCGAAGGTGAACGAACGTAACCCTGACCTCGGCGCTTTACGCTGAGCCGAGCGAACCGAACCGAACCTAACGTGTGGTGTGGCGAGGTGAGCTCAGCCTGTGAGCCCCTAACGTCTACGTAAGGTAAGCTGTCCGGCTCACGCCTCACGTTTGAACGCTTTTGTAACCTACGTTTGACGCTTCTTAACCTAGCACTGACCCCTTAACCTAACGTGTAACCTAACCTAACCTAACCTAACCTAACCTAACCTCTGACGCCTGACGTGTTTGAATGCTTAACCTAAGTTTGACGCTTAACCTAACCCAAGTCCCCTTAACCTAACCCACGTCCACCTAACCTAACCTAACGTAGACGTGTAAACGTAATGTGTAACGCGTAACGTGTAAGGTCGGCTGTCGTGTGTGCTTGACGGCAGATTGGGTTGGTCTGTAGATTCGGATTGCGGTTTGCCTCGGTCGAGGGGTTGGGTCGGAAGCGGCGAGGGGCGGCGGCGCCTGTTGCGCAGGCGGCGTCCGTTTGCGGCGGGCAATTGTTGAGAAACGGCTGTGAATGTTGGCGGGCGAGAGGAGGAGGACGGCGCGCGATGTGGCCCGACGGCTGCGGGCCGATCGGGAAACGGCGGGAGGGCGACGGAAGGCGATGGGGCGGCGGAGGCGCGTTTGCACGGCCGTCATCGCCGCACGCCTCGGCTTGTGTGGCTGTGGCGCCGGCCGCGCTGGCCGGGCTGCCGCGGCGACGGTGTGGGAGTTTTGCCGAAGGTTTGGCCATTGTGGCGGGTCGTCGGCTGGGGCTGTGGGGGCGGCATTTGGGCGGGGGCGGCGATTCTCGGCGGGCCGACCCAGGCTGTAGCGCGCGGTAGCTGCAGTTTGGCCGTGGTTTGCGGCGCTGCCGTGGCGACTGGTTGGCGACTGTGGTGTGGCTGTGTGTAGCCCCATCCTCGGTGGTTTGAAAGGCGCGGGCGGTTGTGGCGCAGGTTTGGGGCTGCTCCGCACAGGCTGTCGGACGTTGGGCGGTAGCAAGCGCGGGAGGCGCGGCGCGGCGGCGCGCAGAGTGGCGGCCGCTCTCTCGGCCGTCCGCGCCCGCCCGCGACACTGGCTGGGCCTTGTGATTCTCTGCTCTTGTGCTTGCGTGCCTGCCGTCCCGCTCGCTCTCGCTGTGTGTTACGCGCGTCGTCGAAATGGCAGATCAGGCGGCTACGAACGAGACTGCTGCGGCACCCGCCGCCACCGGCACTACGAAGAAGGCCAAGTCTGCGTCGTCTGCGAAGAAGCCGCGCGCCAAGCCTGCGCACCCGCGCACCTCTGAGATGGTGACGGCCGCCATCAAGAGTCTGAAGGAGCGCGGCGGGTCGTCGCTGCAGGCGATCAAGAAGTACATAGCCGCGCACTACAAGCTGGACGCGGAGAAGCTGGCGCCGTTTATCAAGAAGTACCTCAAGTCGGCCGTCGTGGCGGGCGAGCTGGTGCAGACGAAGGGGAAGGGCGCGTCCGGCTCGTTCAAGCTTGCCGGCGCCGGCGGCGGGGGGGCGGCCGAGGGCGGCAAGGCTCGTGCTGGCGGTGCCAAGAAGAAGCGCGCCGCTCCGGCCAGCAAGGAGAAGAAGGGCGCCCGTGCGGCCGGCGCAAAGAAGGCTGGTGGCGTGAAGGCGGCGACCGGTCGGAAGGCGGGCGCCGCCAAGAAGGCGTCTGCGGCGTCGGCCGCTCCCGCGGGTGCGAAGAAGGCGGCTGCGGCCAAGCCGGCCAAGGCCAAGTCGCCGTCGAAGGCGAAGAAGGCCGCCAAGGTTCCGACGAAGAAGCCGAAGGCGCCGCGCCCGAAGAAGGCGACGACGCCGTCTAAGGCGAAGGCTTCGCCCAAGAAGAAGAAGTAGAGTAGAGGAGAAAGAGATGGGAAAGGAAGGGTTTGGCGCTTGACTCCGTCGTCCCCACCCCCCGTCGTCGTCTAGTGGCGCGCAAGAGACGCGCGGCCCAAAACGGCCCTTCTCAGGGCCATCAAAGCACGTCGGGGAAGGTTTTGATTGTCGTGTTGCGTTTGGTGTGGGTGTCTGTCTGGCGTTTCTGTATGCCCGTGGGGATGCTGTTTGCGTGCCGTGGTGGTTGGATTGCGGGGGTCGGTGGCGGGTGTGGGCGGCGGTAGCGGTAAGCGGTGTTGTTGTTGTTGTTGTTGTCGTGGTTGATTGTCGCCGTGTTTGTTTTGTGGCGGCGGCCGACGGTTGGTTTTCTGTCACGTTGTTTTGTTTGAATACGTTGGTTGGCTTGCCTGCGTTCGTTCTTCTCGGATGTCTGTCTTGTCGAGTCGTGTCTGGTCTTTGTTTTGTTCCTTTGTGTGTGTGTGTGTTATGTTTTGCAACGGGGGGGCACGTTGAGATGCGGAAGGAGTCGGCGGGGATTTCGGTGGCGTGTAGAGCGAGCGAGCGCGCCTGCCTGGCCGTTGGCCGTCGGAGTGGAGTGCGGGTTTTTTTTGTTTTCGAAACGAAAGCGGCGGCCGGCCAGCCACCCGTGCGGTGTGACGTCGGCCGTTGGGTATTGTGCGCTTTGAGCGCCGGGGAGGGATGATGTGTGATTGTTGCGCGCTGCTAGCAGGCAGGCAGAGTGAGCGGGTGTGGCGGACGGACGGGAAGTGGTGGTTTTTGTTTTTGGGTTGCGGGGCGAGAGGCAGGCGACCGACAAAGTTTGCTCGCGACGGAGAGATGTTAGTGGCCCTGAAAAGGGCCGTTTTTGTTTGTGCGGTGCGGTGCCGCGGCGCGGTTTAGGCGCGCTCGCCGCGGATGCGGCGCGCGAGCTGGATGTCCTTGGGCATGATGGTGACGCGCTTGGCGTGGATTGCGCACAGGTTGGTGTCTTCGAAGAGGCCGACGAGGTAGGCCTCGCTGGCCTCCTGCAGGGCCATGACTGCGGAGCTCTGGAAGCGCAGGTCGGTCTTGAAGTCCTGGGCGATCTCGCGCACTAGGCGCTGGAATGGCAGCTTGCGGATGAGCAGCTCTGTGCTCTTCTGGTAGCGCCTGATTTCTCGCAGGGCGACGGTGCCCGGCCTGTAGCGGTGGGGCTTCTTGACGCCTCCGGTGGCGGGCGCGCTCTTCCTCGCCGCCTTGGTGGCGAGCTGTTTGCGCGGCGCCTTTCCGCCGGTGGACTTGCGGGCCGTTTGCTTTGTGCGGGCCATGGCGGTAGCGGTAGCGGTAGCGGAGCGGCGTGCGTGGAGGTTAGGTGCGGCGCGGCGTCCGGTGCTGCCTTGACAACGGGCCCGCGCGCCTCCGTGCTGCGCTTATATGCCCTCGGTTGCGCGTGGTGGGGGGAGGGCGGGCCAGAGTCTATATAGGGGGGCGGCGGGCGCGCTGGGCGCAGACCGTAGCCGACTCGCCAGCCGCTGCAGCTGCTGTTTGTGCACGTTTTGCTTTGCCCGAGGAAGGAAGGATGACAGGCCGCGGCAAGGGAGGAAAGGGGCTCGGCAAGGGTGGCGCCAAGCGGCACCGCAAGGTGTTGCGCGACAACATCCAGGGCATCACGAAGCCCGCCATCCGCCGCCTGGCTCGCAGGGGCGGCGTGAAGCGCATCTCTGGTCTGATCTACGAGGAGACCCGCGGGGTGCTGAAGGTGTTCCTGGAGAACGTGATCCGCGACGCGGTGACGTACACTGAGCACGCCAAGCGCAAGACTGTGACGGCCATGGACGTGGTGTACGCCCTGAAGAGGCAGGGGCGCACCCTGTACGGTTTCGGCGGTTAGGCTGCGTCGCAGCGGGCGCTGGCCTTCCCGCGGCCGTGCTTGTGGGTGGGAGAGACTAGAAAACGGCCCTTTTCAGGGCCACCACACTGTTCGGAAGTTGAAAAGTGCGAAAGAGTCTGTGTTGTTGCTGCGTGTGTGCGCGCTGTGTTGTTTGTTTGTTTGTTTCTTTCTTTCCGTTTGAGCGACGTGATGTGACTGGGAGGGGAGAAGGAAAGGAAACGTGTCATGTGGCTGGCTGTGTGTGGAGCTGCTTCGTTTGTGTGTCTTTGTATCGATCGCGACGGAGATGGCGGGCGGGCTGTGTGTTGTTGTGCGAGAGGCGGTGATTATTTGCTTGCGTGGTTTGTCTCTGTGTGTTTGTTTGCGGCGGCGTTGGGGTTTCCGAGGCAAGGCGTGTGGGCATAGGCGGCCGGATCAGCTGTTTCGTTCGTGTCGACGGCCGTTGCGCGCGGGAGTGGAGGGCGGTGTGTCGACACGCCTCCCTTTAACAATGGTCATTATTGCTGCCGTTGTCGGTTTGGAAGGCGACTGCGACGGTGCAAAATGTGTGCGTGTGTGTGTGTGTTGGGCCACACGGGCTGTGTGGACGACAAGATGGCGGACGTGCGCCGGCGGCGGCTGTGCTGTGACAGTGCAAAGTTAAAACAAAACAAGGTGCGGCGAGGACGACTGAAATTTTGCTTTGGACGTAGGTTTGTGTGGTGGCCCTGAAAAGGGCCGATTGTTGTGGGCCGAGCCGGCAAAGCGCGTTGCGTGCAGGGGAGCACGCGGCGCTGCGATTGCCTGGCCTCCTTTAGGCCTTCTTCTCGGTCTTCTTTGGCAGCAGGACGGCCTGGATGTTGGGCAGGACACCACCCTGTGCGATGGTGACGCCCGACAGGAGCTTGTTGAGCTCCTCGTCGTTGCGGATGGCAAGCTGCAGGTGGCGCGGGATGATGCGCGTCTTCTTGTTGTCGCGGGCCGCGTTTCCGGCCAGCTCGAGCACCTCAGCCGCGAGGTACTCCATGACGGCGGCGAGGTAGACGGGCGCCCCGGCGCCGACGCGCTCTGCGTAGTTTCCCTTGCGCAGGAGGCGGTGGATTCTGCCGACCGGGAACTGGAGCCCAGCCCTGCTTGAGCGGGACTTTGACTTGCCCTTGACTTTGCCTCCCTTTCCGCGTCCGGACATGGCGATGGGCTAGCGACGGTGCACACGAAACGGAAACGAAAACGACCGGTGCGAGCGGCAGCGAGTCGAGCAGCGGAGTGCGTGCCGGCGCAGCCCGCCGCGCTCGCACCTTTTGTACCCTGGCCTTCAGGGTGACTAGTGGTGAAGTTTTTGTCCTTGGACATTTACTTCGAATTGGGAATGTGTGATTGTTGTGATGTGTCTTTACTTTTGCGGTATGTCTTGTGTGTTTATGTGCGTATTTGCTACTTAACTTGTACTGCCTGATCTATGGCGGTTTTTGGGTGATGATGTTGGCGAGTTGATGGGGGCTGAGAGAGGGTGATGTGATGGTGGGCGAGTGTGTGTTCAGTCAAAGAAAATTGACCTGGGAGTTTTGTGACGCTTGATGGTGGGGTCATATTGACCCAGTGAATTGATGAGGGGGTTTGTTGACCTGCTGGCTGTTTCGTAGAACGCTTTAGCCAGGTCAGCAAAGCGCTGTTGTAGTCGAATTACGTCCGCAGACGCGTGTAGGTCGTCTGTGGGGAATCGGGAGGGGAGGTGTAAGGCTCGTTTGAGGGCCCTATTTTGAACCCTTTGGAGTTTGAGTACGTGCGTCTTGGCCGCATAGCCCCATACTGGGCACGCGTATTCCATTATGGGGCGTATGAGGGTGCAGTAGACGCGTACTCCTAGGTCTGCTGTTAGCGCACTACTGGTATTAAGGACTGGGTATAGTACGCTCAAGCGAGCGCTGGCTCGGCGGCGCAGGTCATCGATGTGCGCCTGCCATGTCAGCCTCTTATCTAAGGTCACCCCTAGATACTTTGCGGTGTTTCGCCAAGGGAGTTCTTGGCCGTTTAATCTTAGATTTAAGGGTGGTCGCCTGCGTGGTCCTCGCGGTCCTAATCGGCGCGTAATCACAATTGCCTGCGTTTTCCCGCTGTTTATTGTGATGCGCCACCTTTTGGACCATTCCTCTGTGGCGTTGAGAACTCTTTGGAGGCGTCTTGTGACCAGATCCCTGTTTGGGTTGCGGGTGAAAAATGCTGTATCATCTGCATATTGTGCAGTGTGCACCAGGGGTGAGGTGGGTGTGTCTGCCGTGTACAGGCTGTACAGGACAGGCCCTAGCACCGATCCCTGGGGCACCCCTGCACGTATGCGTCTTTTTGTTGACAGGGAGTTGTCAACCCTGACGGAAAATGTCCTATTCGAGAGATAGCTTTTCAGCAGCTTTACTATCGTCCCGGGGAAGCCTTGTGTGTATAGTTTGTACAATAACCCATTGTGCCATACGGAATCGAAGGCCTTGGCTACATCTAGTAGCACTATCCCACAGTAGCTTCTGCGGTTGAAGGCCTCGGTGGCTGCTTCAACAACTCTCATGATCTGTTGGGGGGCGGAGTGTTTCTGCCTGAATCCAAACTGGAAATCAGGCAGAACTTGCTCTCTGGAGATGTGTTGCTCAATAGGTGTGATTAGGAGGCGCTCGTAGATTTTACTGAGAGTGGGCAGAAGACTAATCGGTCTGTAGTGCTGTGGGAATAATGGGTCCTTACCGGGTTTAGCTATCGCGACCACCTCCGCGTGTTTCCAGCACGCTGGAAACTCGCGGGATCGAGTAATCTCGTTGAAGACGTTCGCGATGTGTGTGATTGCCAGTGGCGGGAGGTTCTTAACTAACTGGTTTGTGAGCCGGTCGTGGCCTGGGGCCTTTTTGTTGGGCAGGGACCTAATGACTTTTGCCACGTCTTCTGGGGCGAAAAGTGGAGTGTGTTCATTCTCGTCGTCTTCAGCTGCAAGGAATACTGCAAGCTGCTGACGGACTATGATTTCGTGGTCCTCGTCCTGCGCCTCTGCTGGTTGAAACTGTTGTTCGAACGAGTCGGCGAGCGCGTTGGCCTTGTCGACAGGGCTGAAGACAAGGCTTCCACGCTCGCCGTGCAGAGGTGGCATACGCGCGCGTGTACGTGTGAATTGCTTGGTAGCTTGCCATAGGCTGTTGTCGTCTACTTTGAGGGCTGATAGGCGGGCAGACCATTGCTGGTTGCGGTGCTCATTGAGTGCTACTTTCAACTCTCTCTGTAGACGGTTGAGCAGCCTCCTAGTTGCCGGATTTCTTGTTATTTTCCATTCTTTTGCGACCCTGTTTTTGTGCCTAATTTGCGCAAGCAGGTGCTCCGGGAGTTGTATTTGAGGAGGAGGGCCTTCCCGCTGCCGGGGTGTGGCCTCCTCAGCAGCCTGCAGGATCGTGTTGGTAAGGTCTTTAAGCGCCTGTTCTGCAGTATCTGCAGTTGGAGGCGGGGCGCGAGCTATTTCAGAAGCGACATTTACCTGAAAGTGCTCCCAGTTCGTGTGCTTATACGACACCTGGTGTTGTGGGAGAGCTACCCTTTCTCCCACGTCGACCTCGATTATAACTGGGTTGTGATCGGAGGACATTCTATTTATTGTTCTCGCAGTCACGAAGCCTGTTATTCTCCTTGTGAGAGCTATGTCAAGGACGTCTGGCCGGCCTCCGTTTTTAGGGAAGTGTGTCGGCTCTTCTGGGCCCCAGACGTCGAACTGGTGGTCTCGCGCGAGTCGCTGCAGTTGACGACCGGCTCTGGTCGTGAGTCTAGAATGCCAGTCTGCGTGTTTTGCATTGAGGTCTCCTCCTATTAGGAGCTTGCCTCTGATTTGTGCTAGTGCGGGAATGTCGTCCTCATCTAAGGTTGGGGTCGGTTGGCGGTAAGCTGCAACGACTGTGAGGGGGCCTGTAACTGTGGCTATTTCCACAGCTACCGTTTCTAACGAGCGGGTAGCTGGGGGGAATATCTGGTGATGGGGGATCCCTCTCTTTACGTATATGGCCACCCCGCCTCCTGCGGTTGGCCTGTCTCGTCTGTAACTGTTATAGTTTGGGACTGCCGCTTTTACTCCCGGTTTTAGGTGTGTTTCTGACATCATGCAAACGTCGATATTAAGCTCCTT
Organism: Schistocerca americana; assembly: GCF_021461395.2. Lineage (NCBI taxonomy): Eukaryota > Metazoa > Arthropoda > Insecta > Orthoptera > Acrididae > Schistocerca > Schistocerca americana. Next base: position 32,886 of record NW_025726637.1, read on the forward strand.
CATGAGCTCTCGGAACTCCATGACTTGGTTGAAGATGCCGTCTGCGTTAAAGACGCACATTTTCAGACCTTGGATATGGGGGCGTCTATCCATGTTTGGCTGTTGTTGTTGCTTGGGAAGTCGCTGAGGGATGCGACTGCTTAACTGCTGCTTGTAGGGCGGCGAGGATCTGTGCATTTTGCTGCTGAATCTCCCGCATCATCTGCGCGAGAAGATTCAGAGTTTGGGACATGACTCCCAGCACAGGATCGTCTGTGGAGGGCGAGGGCGCAGCTTCGCTCAGACTTTGAGTGACAGGATGTCTGCCAGCGGTCTGACGGTCCGCGCCCTCTGCCCGCCGCAGACTGGTCTTTGGGGCAGGGGTTAGGACTTCCCTAGGGCATTCTCCGTCGTCAGGGATCTGGTCAAGGAGAGGAGTGTCCTGGGTTGTTTCCGGGGAGCGTCGGCCGCAAGATTCCGGTCCCATCTCGGCCGGCAGAGGGGCGCTACTGCGCGCCTCAGTGTCGGCCGCGATGTTTGCGAACGTCGCGGCGGCCGTCACCTCACGCGATTTGCCTCTGTAGGGCGGCCTATCTCGTCTTGTGATTTCAGGTCGGTTTGGGGGTTTAGCTTGGGGTTTGTTTGGGGGTGCATTCGAGCCTCGCCAGCGTTGGGCGTAGTTCTTATGAACCCTGCATCCCAGGTAGCTGGCGGTGTGCCCTTCGCCACATAGCGCACACTTTATTCTTGGGTCTTCTATTTTAATTTGACAGGTCCTGGAGTCGTGTCCCTCCGCACACTTCCTGCATCGTACAGGCATGTCGCAGTGTGAGGCCACGTGTCCCAGTCCCTGGCACCTAAAGCATTGTTGAGACCGATTTTTCTTTTTTAGCAACTCGGTGGTTATGGGTATCTGCAGGACACTCCTCATAGGCTTTTTGTTTATCGGTATGTCTGGCATTACGGCGAGGTAGAGGGGCCACTTGTTATTTGAACCGGGTGGTTTCATTTGTGTGACTGTCTTAACATCGAAATTTTGGCGGATCAGGTCTTCCTTTATCGCTGAGGGCGATAGTTTGCGCGGTAGGTCGCGGATAACTATATTTAGGTTCCTGATCCTTTCGGTCGGGAAAGTGTAGTGCGGTATTTTCTTATCTCTCAAGAGTTGTTTTACCGCCATGTATTCATCCATGGAGTGGAGGGTGAGCTTTATTTTATCGCCCCCTGCCGGTTTGGCTTTGAATCTATCACCTACTGAGCTCTTCACTAGATCATAGAGCTCCTTGTAATCCTTGTCAAATTCAGCGACGATTGGGGGGAGGTATGCTCGTTTCTGCGAGCCCACTGGTTGTTGGGGTGGCGCTTCATTGGTCGTGGGTTCGTCGTCTATGGCGGAAAAACGGTTAGATGTTGGTGCAGCCTCCGTGGCCGGCGGGGGTGTGGGTTGGCGGATGGTTTTTCTGGCTAGTTGGAAGCCGTCACCTTCACCGCTAGTAGCGGTTTCCCCTATCTCGTTTTCCTGCTCCTGCCTGGACTCATCGATAACCAGAGGGCTATCTGATTCGGAATCGTGTTCCTTTTGTTTGTTCTCAGCTTCCGGAGATTGGCTGGAAGCTTTGAGTCGCTTTACGAGGTTTTTACGCCTGCCTCGGTTCTTTTTCTGGGTCCTGGAAAGTTTAACTTTAGGGGACGGTGGGAGGGTGGATTTGAGGTTGGGAGTGGTTTTGCGGGTAGGTTTGGGTTGGGCTTTGGAAGAGGGTTTCGGGAGAATTTTTACTGGGAGACGATTCCCTTTTTCACGCCTGCGGGACGCAAGATAAGGGAGGAGGTTATTCTGTGCGTTTTCTAGTAGTAGTCTGTCAACGTCTGGATTTGGGGAATTAGTGGCGCTGCTCGTACTGACAATGAAAGACGTAGTGCTGGTTTGTTGTTTGACGGCGTTAGGCGCCCTATTGATCTCGTTGGGGGCGGAAGTGGAAGCAAAGTCGAGGGCTGCCTTGGGTATGCCAGACGCCGCCTTCGTTGCCGACACCGTTAGGTTTCCGGCGGCTGTGCTTGGCCCTAACAAACTGGCAGGCGCGGGACACTGGCCAGTGACCAGGCCCTGACCTGCAGAGTCCCTAACACTCGGGGGAGCAGAGCATGGCTCTGCGGCAGCAGAAGTACCCGAACCGCCCGGAAAAGCGGCCCGCGACATCGAGGAGACGACATCGACGCCGCCAGCAGCGAGCTGCTGGGACCCCGAATCGTCACCGCAGATTGAAACCGCACACGACAATTTGCTCATCGTGCAGCCTGACCGTGCTGCGCTTCGACGTGTGCACCCGTCAACGCTTTAATAAAAGCGAAGCCGAAGAAGCACCTGGATTGTCACCCGTGCAAGCGGGGGCCTATGGCTTTGCGTAACAGACGCACGGAGACTAGCTCAACGTTCGACTGCCGCTCGGCGAGTCGCCGGCGCAGCCGGGGTGGGGGTGCTTTATGGGCTCGGGTGCGGCGGCCGGTTGCGCGCGCGCCCCATTGGTCGGCGGCCGCAACAGGGCGAGCTGGTAAAGGTGCGGCGGCGGCTGGCGGCGGGTGCCACTGTGTGGGGAGACGCTGACTAGAGCGGAGCGCTTGCTACTGGTGTTGCTGCTGCCGTACGTTGGTTGGAGATGCCGCCCAAGACTAGCGGGAAGGCCGCCAAGAAGGCTGGCAAGGCGCAGAAGAACATTTCGAAGGGCGACAAGAAGAAGAAGCGCAAGAGGAAGGAGAGCTATGCCATCTACATCTACAAGGTGCTGAAGCAGGTGCACCCTGACACGGGCATCTCGTCGAAGGCGATGAGCATCATGAACAGCTTCGTGAACGACATTTTCGAGCGCATTGCGGCCGAGGCTTCTCGCCTGGCGCACTACAACAAGCGCTCGACCATCACGTCCCGCGAGATCCAGACCGCTGTGCGGCTGTTGCTGCCTGGCGAGCTGGCCAAGCACGCCGTGAGCGAGGGCACGAAGGCGGTGACCAAGTACACGAGCTCCAAGTAAGGAGGTGGCTCTGGAATGGAAGGAAGGATGGAGAAGGCTCCTCCGTTGCGAGAGCGGCGAAACGGCCCTTTTCAGGGCCACCAACTTGCCTTTTGCGGGAAGGGCGGAATTGTTGTTGTTGTTGTTGTTTGTGTGGACGGCTGTGATGTATGTGTGCATTTTGATTGTGGGTGGGGGGGCGCGTCAAAGCGTGTTGCGCGGGGTACGGCCACGAGGTTGGTCGCCGTGGCGTGGAATGGTGGCACGCCTCGTTGGCGTGGTTTTTGACCCATTGGTGTTGTTGGGGTGTGTGTGTGTTTGTGTGTTACCCGTCTGCGAGGGGGGACAGTGCGATCGGCGACTTTTGTGTCACCGTAACGACGGCCGTTTGCGGGTTTGTTTTTTTGCACATCATACATGGCGAGGGTGAAATGTGAAATGTTTTTGTTTGGTTTGTTTTTGCCGCCCACTATTCCCTTTGCTGTACGCCGAGTTTGACAATGGTGCGACGTAACTGCAGCGTGGAGGTGTGTGAGTGACGTTGAAATGAACGTGCCATTAAGACGCATTGTTGTTGTATTGTACTGTACGTGTACGGCGACACGCACGATGATGTACCATTCGACTCTGATGTTTGATAGCCGTGTCTGACTGATTGCGTACGACGCACGCACACCGATGTCGTCATTCAAGATGCACGCTAGACGGCGGCGGCGGCGGCGGCGCCGGTCGTTTGTTTGGCGAATGTCTGTACACGTGTTTGTCTGTGTCCATCCGGTATGTATTTGTTTGTTTGTTTGAAAGTGTTTTGTGTGTCGGTGACGTGGTCCGATCCGTCGCCCCCTGAGTAACTGTCGATCGGCGCGATAGACCGGCGTCACGCAACTGAACCGAAGTCTTGGGCACACCCGTCATACTGTTGTACACCGTCGCGCTGAGAACGGTAACGAAAGGTTGACTCTGATCGGTCGAATGTCTGGGCAGAACGTGAGGAATGAGGCAAGAGTGCAAGGAGGGGGGGGCAAAAGAGAGAGGAAGGGAAAAAGGGGAGAAACGCATTCGTAGAGCAACGGAACGTTCCCGTGTCGGAGGCGTATTGGAGCCGCACTGAAATGCGTTTAACGGCGGCGCGGCTGCAAGTGTCTGCCGTGGTGAACGTTACCTTTGACGGCTGCATTGGGCTTTGCCTTTGCTTTCGCTTTCGCTTTCGCTTTCCCGGATGTACGTAACGTTTGTTGATATGGTTCTGAGGAAGAGTGTATGACAGTGCCGTGCCGTCCATGTTCGTGTGCCCTCCCATTGTGTGTATGCTATTGTCTGTGTACTTGAATGATGTATGTAGGTGTTAGTGGACATGTTTTACCAGTGGGGGGAAATGGATCGTCGATAGTTGCCGTCACTCTGTCACGGTCGAGATGACGCACCCTCCGTACAGAAAGGTGTCGAGAAAGTGAGTGTGTGTGTGTGTGTGTGTGTGTGTGTGTGCGTGCGTGCGTCCGTGAATTGGCAGTGTTTGGAGGTGGGCGTGCCCTGCATGTGGCCCGGAAAAGGCTGTTCGTTAGGCGGTAGTGTTGTGTGGACAGGGGAGGGGCATGCGTAACGCTGCTGGCATGGCATTTCGGGAGATGGGAGGGGGCAAACGAGGAAACGAGGAGCGGCGGCCAAAGACGGGACGGGGAGGGGCGCGGTGTGGGTGGCTTGCGCCTGTGCTCGGCGTTGTGGTTTGTGCAAAAGAGGAGGAGAAAAACAATGTGAGTTGCCAGGGAGGGGAGCGGTGTTGTGTTGTGGTTGTCGTGGTGTAGCCGCAGACGCGGCTGTCAGTGAACGTGGCGAGACGGACGGATGCGCGGAGGGGCGGGGGCGGGGGCGGCGCATTTCGCCGGTGCCGTGCCGTGCCGTGCCGTGCCTGAAAGCCGCGTGGTCGCTGTGTTGTTGGTGGCGTGGGGGCGAGGAGAGTACCGTACGGGTGTGCTTGTGCGCCGGAAATGGCACACTGCGCCCGCCCGTCTTGGAGGCTGATGGCTGTGGTGTGGAAATGGGGCGCGGTGATGTTGAAGCACAGAAAAGAAACCAAGAAAACGGAAGGCGTGATGCGGCGGTGGTGGTGAGAGCGGGAAAAACAAAACAAAAGAAAAAAAACAACAAAAAAAAAGAAGGAAAAACAACAAGAAACAAAAAAGAAAACAAAAAGTCTATCAATATTAAAATGTAAATGGAAATGGAAATGGACCCAGGTATAACCTCCCTGCACAAATAGCAGAGAGTCCGATGATAATAAAAATGTGCCAGAATGTTAACGTCCCTACAAAACAAACCCAACGATAATATTAATGAAAGAGTGAACCGTATGTAACATTGCAACAGACATAATGAAACCTGATAAATTGTATAAGGGCAGCAGCCGTTGACCTTTGGCCCTGTATTCAGAATAAAAAGAGCCAAAGATCGTTACCCCAATGAAAAAGACACTGAAACACGTATGTAACATAGTAGCGATGGCGAGACATTGTAGCATCTGTGACCAGAGAGTTTGCGCTGGACTGCGCGAGTGTTGCGAGCGGTTCTCAGTCAGTCAGTCAGTCTGTGTAGTTGAGGGCTGTACTCTGTCAGTAGTCGTCGCGTGCAGTACGCTAATAGTCGTCATGCAGAGCGGTCGGTCAGTAGTAGCAGCCGAGTGCGGTTGTGTGATGTAGGCGGTCGGCAACACTGGTCAAGATGGTGAATAAGGTATACTGTTAATTAATATAATCATTAGATAATGAGAAATTGTATTTATTGTAATTATGCTCCAACAAGTTCCCCAATAATAATTTTTATTTCAAAAGCATTTTTCAAACATTTAATCTTTTATTGAACTAAAGAGTTCGTTCCACTTCTTTGAAGAAAAATGTCACTAAAATCACAAAAAAAGAGAATATTATTATTTGCAATGCAGTTCCTCCAAGCGCTGCGCAACAACCAGAGCAGAAATGTGACATCCATTTATTCGGAGGTAAGACTTTAATTCCGATTGTTTTGCACAGGGCCAAAGACCGATATTTCGGTTTAATTGAAGTTTCTTGTCACTGAACGGACTTTTTTAAATGTTGTGTGAAGACTTTATATTTGAGTCAGATTGCGAATTGCACATTGTTGTTGCCATTTTCAATACCTCTCATTGTGGGCGAGGTTACAATTAGCGCAATGTCCATTAGCATCCGTAAATAACATTGTCCATTATTTTAAATATTGCTGGGAGGTTACAACACACACACAAAACAAAAAACAAAAAGAAACAAAAAATTGCATTTATATCCGCTCCTCGATTGTAGATACCCCTTACACAGCTGTGTGCAATGAATGAGTGCTGGCTGGTAATTAATTGCACTCCTTGGAGGGAAATGCCATAGGAAGTAGTCTTTAAAAAGTGAATGTTTTTCGTTAAGAGACAAAAGTTACTTTAGAAAAAAAGTAATAGTGGGGCTTGTGTTGTTGAACAAAATAAGTACAATGAACATACGTTATCAGATTTGCGCAATGCAGCGTCACACCACCTCTTGATTATAACACAATATACTATACATCGTCCCGAACCGTGACCAGAGTCGCGAGACGAGCAGAGCACGCCGCCGACGCCCGCTCAGTACAACCGTCCACCCGCTACTACTGTCGACCGACTACTACCTCTCCCGACTCGCGCTACAATATATATAACAACTGTTCCTGGCGACCCGGTGCGTGCCACTACTGTCGTCTGGCGCGGTCCAAGCGCCGACTAGCAGCGATAAAGAACTCTCTGGTCAGACAGAGATGCTGTCATGCCTCGCCATCGCTCTGGTAATGAATACATACGTGTTGCAGCGTGCGTACCACCGGAACACGCAGTGGCGGAGCCAAAGACTGTGTTGTCGAGGTCGAGTGCGAGTGGGAAGAGAGGCAGCGTCGGCACGGAGATGCAAGCGAGCGCGAGACGCACGGGGGCTGCGGCGTGGCGCGTTTGCGGTCGGCGCCTTTGGTGGCAACGGCCGGGACAAGCAGCGGTGTATGGTGTGGTGCGGGGCGGACAGGGGCGGCGGTGGACGGGGAGGAGGCGGCGCGACGACGGCATGGGGGCGAAAACGGGACGGGGGACGGCGGATGTTGAGAGGCGTCACGCGCGGACAGGACACAGACACAGAGACACACAGAGTGGAAAGGGAGGGTGCGCGGTAGTAGTTGGGAATGTGCGTACCGTGCGGGATGGGAGTGGGCGAGGAACACGGTCGTGGCCCCTGTTTTGGGTGCGTGTGATGACGTCGGTGTGTTGTGGGAAGGGAAGGTGCTGTGGCGGCGGCGCGTAATGGGCGTAGGCCGAAAAGAGAAAGGAACGTGGGCAGTGTGTTGGCAAGCGTCGGTTCGACTGCGACGTTGATGGGCAGGGCAGGGCAAGGTTAATGGTGGTAGGAGTAGGCGTGTGGGCGCAAAAAATCTGCCGCTGCAGGCGGTGCCGTAACCGCCATGGCGGGAAGGAGAGAGGGCCAAAGAAAGAAAGAAAGAAGAAAAAAAAGGAGGGGGGGGGGGGCGAAAGTGGAGAGGCGGTGGTGTGAGAAGGGCGGGGGCGGAAGGAAGGCAGGAAGGACAAGAGGCGAGGCGACGGCTTGCTTTGTGTATCGGTCGGTCTCTGGCTATGCTTCGTTTTCTGCAGCAGGGTCGGTGCGCGGCGTGGCTCGCGGCAGTGGGAACGCCTGGTGGCTGGACGGCCAGCAATGCGGTTGGATGGGCGGCCACAGCACCGCACCTGTGCCCGAGGAGGAGACGCTGGCGGCGGGCCCTGAGGTGAGGCCGGCTCGGCTGGGGCTGTGGATGTGTAGGTGTGCGCCGCTGCTGCAACAACGAGTAAAACGCGAGAAGAAGGGATGGCGGTAGAGAGGAAAAAAAAAAAAAAGGTCGTGTTGTGTTGATGCGCAGGCAGACGCGTACAGAGGGACGAGCCCGGTCTGCAGCAGGGTGTGGCCGTGCCGAGTGCAGAGCAGCGGCGGCTCGGTTCGGTTCGGCCCGGCCCGGCGGGCCGCGCTGTTGTCGCGGACGTGAGCGCCCCCTGGCGGGTGGCCGGAGGCGGCGCGGCGTGTTGGACGTGTGGCTGGTGGCAGTGCACAATTTGCGAGTGGCTGGCGGTGTGGTGTGGCGGTTGGCGCGTCGGGCGGCGGAGAGGTATGTGTTGCGGGCGCCCTTTGCTGCGCTGCGTCGTTGCGTGTGCCGTACAGGGCGGGCGCTTGTCGACTGTGTGGGCGGTGTGGCGAATTGGCGTGAAACGGCTGCCGAGAGGTGTGTGGTAGCGAGCCGGTCGGTGGTGTCAGTGCGAAGGGGAATGTGCGTGCGTTTGGCGGTTTCGGTGTGCTTTTTGCGGCGTGAGAGTGGGAATTAGTGGGGCCGGCTGTTGTGTTGGTTCCTTGTGTCTTGTGTCGCGTAGCTTGATGGCAACGTGGAAGGACGCCGGTTTCGTTTCGAGCCTTGCGTGTGGTTGTCGACGTTGACTGGTTGGCGTGTGCCGATGCACGTGCATGTGTGGGTCGCGAGTGCGTTTTTGGCTGGCTGTGTGTGTGTGTGTGTGTGTGTTTTGGGGGGGAAGGGGGAGGCGGTGGTGAAAGTGCAGTCGTTGCCACGGGCGTCGTCGGGTGGGGCTGGGGCTGTGCGTCGTGGCGGAAAGGTGGTAGGTTGCGGGAAGCGAGCCCGTCGTTGACGGTGTCGCGTGAGTTGTGAATCGAGTGGGGCGCGGGGCGCGGGACAGGAGCAGCGTGCCGCTGCGTCGTGGTCGTCAGCAGAGGCTGTGCGTGTGCTTGTCCTTTTTGTGGGCGGTTCGTGCGAGGCGTTTTTGTTTTGTGTTGCCCTAGTTGTTAGTTTATTTTGTTTGTGTTTGTTATTTTGAGACGACGACTGGTTGGTGGCGTGCGCGCGAAGTGGCGGTGTGCGCTTCCCGTGTCGTTTGTGTTGTTTGGTTTTTTTGTTTTTGTGTGTTTTTTTTTTTTTTTTTTTGCACTGGGCCCCGGTGGGTGGGTGCGTGTGTGTCGATTGCCGGCTGGCGAGAGGTGCGCCATCGGCGGGGTGGGTCGCCGGCACAAGTAGAGGCGGCGGCGTTGTTGCTGTTGTTGTGTGGTGTTTGTTTTGTTCGGCTGTGTCGGCGAGCTGTGTTGCGGTGCGTGTGAATGGTGGTGCAAAAGTGCTGGCGTTGGGGCTGCGACTGCGACGGCGGCGAGCCGCGGGCGCGCCATTGATAGTGATGTTGTGAACAGCGGCTGTGTACGGTAGTGGTGTTGTTGTAGCACGACGTGCATCCGGGCCGGCGCGGAAAGCGCAGTTGCGGGCGGTTGCCCTTCGGTGCCAGCCATGTCGCGTGAGCGGCGGGTTGCTCTGGTGTCGACACGTGGTGCTCTGGGTTGTTGTGTGGTGCCCTTTGGCCGGTGGGGGTGGTTCGCGTGTGTCTCGTTCGCGCTCGGTGTCTGGTCGTGGTCGTGGTCGTGCTGCTCCCCCGTCTGTCGGCGGTTTCCGACGTCGTCTGTACGTTTTTGTTCGTTTGCGGCGTGCCTGCCGACGTCGTCCCGTCGCGACCTTTCAACCGAAAGTGTGGCGCCCGAAGGTGAACGAACGTAACCCTGACCTCGGCGCTTTACGCTGAGCCGAGCGAACCGAACCGAACCTAACGTGTGGTGTGGCGAGGTGAGCTCAGCCTGTGAGCCCCTAACGTCTACGTAAGGTAAGCTGTCCGGCTCACGCCTCACGTTTGAACGCTTTTGTAACCTACGTTTGACGCTTCTTAACCTAGCACTGACCCCTTAACCTAACGTGTAACCTAACCTAACCTAACCTAACCTAACCTAACCTCTGACGCCTGACGTGTTTGAATGCTTAACCTAAGTTTGACGCTTAACCTAACCAAGTCCCCTTAACCTAACCCACGTCCACCTAACCTAACCTAACGTAGACGTGTAAACGTAATGTGTAACGCGTAACGTGTAAGGTCGGCTGTCGTGTGTGCTTGACGGCAGATTGGGTTGGTCTGTAGATTCGGATTGCGGTTTGCCTCGGTCGAGGGGTTGGGTCGGAAGCGGCGAGGGGCGGCGGCGCCTGTTGCGCAGGCGGCGTCCGTTTGCGGCGGGCAATTGTTGAGAAACGGCTGTGAATGTTGGCGGGCGAGAGGAGGAGGACGGCGCGCGATGTGGCCCGACGGCTGCGGGCCGATCGGGAAACGGCGGGAGGGCGACGGAAGGCGATGGGGCGGCGGAGGCGCGTTTGCACGGCCGTCATCGCCGCACGCCTCGGCTTGTGTGGCTGTGGCGCCGGCCGCGCTGGCCGGGCTGCCGCGGCGACGGTGTGGGAGTTTTGCCGAAGGTTTGGCCATTGTGGCGGGTCGTCGGCTGGGGCTGTGGGGGCGGCATTTGGGCGGGGGCGGCGATTCTCGGCGGGCCGACCCAGGCTGTAGCGCGCGGTAGCTGCAGTTTGGCCGTGGTTTGCGGCGCTGCCGTGGCGACTGGTTGGCGACTGTGGTGTGGCTGTGTGTAGCCCCATCCTCGGTGGTTTGAAAGGCGCGGGCGGTTGTGGCGCAGGTTTGGGGCTGCTCCGCACAGGCTGTCGGACGTTGGGCGGTAGCAAGCGCGGGAGGCGCGGCGCGGCGGCGCGCAGAGTGGCGGCCGCTCTCTCGGCCGTCCGCGCCCGCCCGCGACACTGGCTGGGCCTTGTGATTCTCTGCTCTTGTGCTTGCGTGCCTGCCGTCCCGCTCGCTCTCGCTGTGTGTTACGCGCGTCGTCGAAATGGCAGATCAGGCGGCTACGAACGAGACTGCTGCGGCACCCGCCGCCACCGGCACTACGAAGAAGGCCAAGTCTGCGTCGTCTGCGAAGAAGCCGCGCGCCAAGCCTGCGCACCCGCGCACCTCTGAGATGGTGACGGCCGCCATCAAGAGTCTGAAGGAGCGCGGCGGGTCGTCGCTGCAGGCGATCAAGAAGTACATAGCCGCGCACTACAAGCTGGACGCGGAGAAGCTGGCGCCGTTTATCAAGAAGTACCTCAAGTCGGCCGTCGTGGCGGGCGAGCTGGTGCAGACGAAGGGGAAGGGCGCGTCCGGCTCGTTCAAGCTTGCCGGCGCCGGCGGCGGGGGGGCGGCCGAGGGCGGCAAGGCTCGTGCTGGCGGTGCCAAGAAGAAGCGCGCCGCTCCGGCCAGCAAGGAGAAGAAGGGCGCCCGTGCGGCCGGCGCAAAGAAGGCTGGTGGCGTGAAGGCGGCGACCGGTCGGAAGGCGGGCGCCGCCAAGAAGGCGTCTGCGGCGTCGGCCGCTCCCGCGGGTGCGAAGAAGGCGGCTGCGGCCAAGCCGGCCAAGGCCAAGTCGCCGTCGAAGGCGAAGAAGGCCGCCAAGGTTCCGACGAAGAAGCCGAAGGCGCCGCGCCCGAAGAAGGCGACGACGCCGTCTAAGGCGAAGGCTTCGCCCAAGAAGAAGAAGTAGAGTAGAGGAGAAAGAGATGGGAAAGGAAGGGTTTGGCGCTTGACTCCGTCGTCCCCACCCCCCGTCGTCGTCTAGTGGCGCGCAAGAGACGCGCGGCCCAAAACGGCCCTTCTCAGGGCCATCAAAGCACGTCGGGGAAGGTTTTGATTGTCGTGTTGCGTTTGGTGTGGGTGTCTGTCTGGCGTTTCTGTATGCCCGTGGGGATGCTGTTTGCGTGCCGTGGTGGTTGGATTGCGGGGGTCGGTGGCGGGTGTGGGCGGCGGTAGCGGTAAGCGGTGTTGTTGTTGTTGTTGTTGTCGTGGTTGATTGTCGCCGTGTTTGTTTTGTGGCGGCGGCCGACGGTTGGTTTTCTGTCACGTTGTTTTGTTTGAATACGTTGGTTGGCTTGCCTGCGTTCGTTCTTCTCGGATGTCTGTCTTGTCGAGTCGTGTCTGGTCTTTGTTTTGTTCCTTTGTGTGTGTGTGTGTTATGTTTTGCAACGGGGGGGCACGTTGAGATGCGGAAGGAGTCGGCGGGGATTTCGGTGGCGTGTAGAGCGAGCGAGCGCGCCTGCCTGGCCGTTGGCCGTCGGAGTGGAGTGCGGGTTTTTTTTGTTTTCGAAACGAAAGCGGCGGCCGGCCAGCCACCCGTGCGGTGTGACGTCGGCCGTTGGGTATTGTGCGCTTTGAGCGCCGGGGAGGGATGATGTGTGATTGTTGCGCGCTGCTAGCAGGCAGGCAGAGTGAGCGGGTGTGGCGGACGGACGGGAAGTGGTGGTTTTTGTTTTTGGGTTGCGGGGCGAGAGGCAGGCGACCGACAAAGTTTGCTCGCGACGGAGAGATGTTAGTGGCCCTGAAAAGGGCCGTTTTTGTTTGTGCGGTGCGGTGCCGCGGCGCGGTTTAGGCGCGCTCGCCGCGGATGCGGCGCGCGAGCTGGATGTCCTTGGGCATGATGGTGACGCGCTTGGCGTGGATTGCGCACAGGTTGGTGTCTTCGAAGAGGCCGACGAGGTAGGCCTCGCTGGCCTCCTGCAGGGCCATGACTGCGGAGCTCTGGAAGCGCAGGTCGGTCTTGAAGTCCTGGGCGATCTCGCGCACTAGGCGCTGGAATGGCAGCTTGCGGATGAGCAGCTCTGTGCTCTTCTGGTAGCGCCTGATTTCTCGCAGGGCGACGGTGCCCGGCCTGTAGCGGTGGGGCTTCTTGACGCCTCCGGTGGCGGGCGCGCTCTTCCTCGCCGCCTTGGTGGCGAGCTGTTTGCGCGGCGCCTTTCCGCCGGTGGACTTGCGGGCCGTTTGCTTTGTGCGGGCCATGGCGGTAGCGGTAGCGGTAGCGGAGCGGCGTGCGTGGAGGTTAGGTGCGGCGCGGCGTCCGGTGCTGCCTTGACAACGGGCCCGCGCGCCTCCGTGCTGCGCTTATATGCCCTCGGTTGCGCGTGGTGGGGGGAGGGCGGGCCAGAGTCTATATAGGGGGGCGGCGGGCGCGCTGGGCGCAGACCGTAGCCGACTCGCCAGCCGCTGCAGCTGCTGTTTGTGCACGTTTTGCTTTGCCCGAGGAAGGAAGGATGACAGGCCGCGGCAAGGGAGGAAAGGGGCTCGGCAAGGGTGGCGCCAAGCGGCACCGCAAGGTGTTGCGCGACAACATCCAGGGCATCACGAAGCCCGCCATCCGCCGCCTGGCTCGCAGGGGCGGCGTGAAGCGCATCTCTGGTCTGATCTACGAGGAGACCCGCGGGGTGCTGAAGGTGTTCCTGGAGAACGTGATCCGCGACGCGGTGACGTACACTGAGCACGCCAAGCGCAAGACTGTGACGGCCATGGACGTGGTGTACGCCCTGAAGAGGCAGGGGCGCACCCTGTACGGTTTCGGCGGTTAGGCTGCGTCGCAGCGGGCGCTGGCCTTCCCGCGGCCGTGCTTGTGGGTGGGAGAGACTAGAAAACGGCCCTTTTCAGGGCCACCACACTGTTCGGAAGTTGAAAAGTGCGAAAGAGTCTGTGTTGTTGCTGCGTGTGTGCGCGCTGTGTTGTTTGTTTGTTTGTTTCTTTCTTTCCGTTTGAGCGACGTGATGTGACTGGGAGGGGAGAAGGAAAGGAAACGTGTCATGTGGCTGGCTGTGTGTGGAGCTGCTTCGTTTGTGTGTCTTTGTATCGATCGCGACGGAGATGGCGGGCGGGCTGTGTGTTGTTGTGCGAGAGGCGGTGATTATTTGCTTGCGTGGTTTGTCTCTGTGTGTTTGTTTGCGGCGGCGTTGGGGTTTCCGAGGCAAGGCGTGTGGGCATAGGCGGCCGGATCAGCTGTTTCGTTCGTGTCGACGGCCGTTGCGCGCGGGAGTGGAGGGCGGTGTGTCGACACGCCTCCCTTTAACAATGGTCATTATTGCTGCCGTTGTCGGTTTGGAAGGCGACTGCGACGGTGCAAAATGTGTGCGTGTGTGTGTGTGTTGGGCCACACGGGCTGTGTGGACGACAAGATGGCGGACGTGCGCCGGCGGCGGCTGTGCTGTGACAGTGCAAAGTTAAAACAAAACAAGGTGCGGCGAGGACGACTGAAATTTTGCTTTGGACGTAGGTTTGTGTGGTGGCCCTGAAAAGGGCCGATTGTTGTGGGCCGAGCCGGCAAAGCGCGTTGCGTGCAGGGGAGCACGCGGCGCTGCGATTGCCTGGCCTCCTTTAGGCCTTCTTCTCGGTCTTCTTTGGCAGCAGGACGGCCTGGATGTTGGGCAGGACACCACCCTGTGCGATGGTGACGCCCGACAGGAGCTTGTTGAGCTCCTCGTCGTTGCGGATGGCAAGCTGCAGGTGGCGCGGGATGATGCGCGTCTTCTTGTTGTCGCGGGCCGCGTTTCCGGCCAGCTCGAGCACCTCAGCCGCGAGGTACTCCATGACGGCGGCGAGGTAGACGGGCGCCCCGGCGCCGACGCGCTCTGCGTAGTTTCCCTTGCGCAGGAGGCGGTGGATTCTGCCGACCGGGAACTGGAGCCCAGCCCTGCTTGAGCGGGACTTTGACTTGCCCTTGACTTTGCCTCCCTTTCCGCGTCCGGACATGGCGATGGGCTAGCGACGGTGCACACGAAACGGAAACGAAAACGACCGGTGCGAGCGGCAGCGAGTCGAGCAGCGGAGTGCGTGCCGGCGCAGCCGGGGTGGGGGTGCTTTATGGGCTCGGGTGCGGCGGCCGGTTGCGCGCGCGCCCCATTGGTCGGCGGCCGCAACAGGGCGAGCTGGTAAAGGTGCGGCGGCGGCTGGCGGCGGGTGCCACTGTGTGGGGAGACGCTGACTAGAGCGGAGCGCTTGCTACTGGTGTTGCTGCTGCCGTACGTTGGTTGGAGATGCCGCCCAAGACTAGCGGGAAGGCCGCCAAGAAGGCTGGCAAGGCGCAGAAGAACATTTCGAAGGGCGACAAGAAGAAGAAGCGCAAGAGGAAGGAGAGCTATGCCATCTACATCTACAAGGTGCTGAAGCAGGTGCACCCTGACACGGGCATCTCGTCGAAGGCGATGAGCATCATGAACAGCTTCGTGAACGACATTTTCGAGCGCATTGCGGCCGAGGCTTCTCGCCTGGCGCACTACAACAAGCGCTCGACCATCACGTCCCGCGAGATCCAGACCGCTGTGCGGCTGTTGCTGCCTGGCGAGCTGGCCAAGCACGCCGTGAGCGAGGGCACGAAGGCGGTGACCAAGTACACGAGCTCCAAGTAAGGAGGTGGCTCTGGAATGGAAGGAAGGATGGAGAAGGCTCCTCCGTTGCGAGAGCGGCGAAACGGCCCTTTTCAGGGCCACCAACTTGCCTTTTGCGGGAAGGGCGGAATTGTTGTTGTTGTTGTTGTTTGTGTGGACGGCTGTGATGTATGTGTGCATTTTGATTGTGGGTGGGGGGGCGCGTCAAAGCGTGTTGCGCGGGGTACGGCCACGAGGTTGGTCGCCGTGGCGTGGAATGGTGGCACGCCTCGTTGGCGTGGTTTTTGACCCATTGGTGTTGTTGGGGTGTGTGTGTGTTTGTGTGTTACCCGTCTGCGAGGGGGGACAGTGCGATCGGCGACTTTTGTGTCACCGTAACGACGGCCGTTTGCGGGTTTGTTTTTTTGCACATCATACATGGCGAGGGTGAAATGTGAAATGTTTTTGTTTGGTTTGTTTTTGCCGCCCACTATTCCCTTTGCTGTACGCCGAGTTTGACAATGGTGCGACGTAACTGCAGCGTGGAGGTGTGTGAGTGACGTTGAAATGAACGTGCCATTAAGACGCATTGTTGTTGTATTGTACTGTACGTGTACGGCGACACGCACGATGATGTACCATTCGACTCTGATGTTTGATAGCCGTGTCTGACTGATTGCGTACGACGCACGCACACCGATGTCGTCATTCAAGATGCACGCTAGACGGCGGCGGCGGCGGCGGCGCCGGTCGTTTGTTTGGCGAATGTCTGTACACGTGTTTGTCTGTGTCCATCCGGTATGTATTTGTTTGTTTGTTTGAAAGTGTTTTGTGTGTCGGTGACGTGGTCCGATCCGTCGCCCCCTGAGTAACTGTCGATCGGCGCGATAGACCGGCGTCACGCAACTGAACCGAAGTCTTGGGCACACCCGTCATACTGTTGTACACCGTCGCGCTGAGAACGGTAACGAAAGGTTGACTCTGATCGGTCGAATGTCTGGGCAGAACGTGAGGAATGAGGCAAGAGTGCAAGGAGGGGGGGGCAAAAGAGAGAGGAAGGGAAAAAGGGGAGAAACGCATTCGTAGAGCAACGGAACGTTCCCGTGTCGGAGGCGTATTGGAGCCGCACTGAAATGCGTTTAACGGCGGCGCGGCTGCAAGTGTCTGCCGTGGTGAACGTTACCTTTGACGGCTGCATTGGGCTTTGCCTTTGCTTTCGCTTTCGCTTTCGCTTTCCCGGATGTACGTAACGTTTGTTGATATGGTTCTGAGGAAGAGTGTATGACAGTGCCGTGCCGTCCATGTTCGTGTGCCCTCCCATTGTGTGTATGCTATTGTCTGTGTACTTGAATGATGTATGTAGGTGTTAGTGGACATGTTTTACCAGTGGGGGGAAATGGATCGTCGATAGTTGCCGTCACTCTGTCACGGTCGAGATGACGCACCCTCCGTACAGAAAGGTGTCGAGAAAGTGAGTGTGTGTGTGTGTGTGTGTGTGTGTGTGTGTGTGCGTGGTGCGTCCGTGAATTGGCAGTGTTTGGAGGTGGGCGTGCCCTGCATGTGGCCCGGAAAAGGCTGTTCGTTAGGCGGTAGTGTTGTGTGGACAGGGGAGGGGCATGCGTAACGCTGCTGGCATGGCATTTCGGGAGATGGGAGGGGGCAAACGAGGAAACGAGGAGCGGCGGCCAAAGACGGGACGGGGAGGGGCGCGGTGTGGGTGGCTTGCGCCTGTGCTCGGCGTTGTGGTTTGTGCAAAAGAGGAGGAGAAAAACAATGTGAGTTGCCAGGGAGGGGAGCGGTGTTGTGTTGTGGTTGTCGTGGTGTAGCCGCAGACGCGGCTGTCAGTGAACGTGGCGAGACGGACGGATGCGCGGAGGGGCGGGGGCGGGGGCGGCGCATTTCGCCGGTGCCGTGCCGTGCCGTGCCGTGCCTGAAAGCCGCGTGGTCGCTGTGTTGTTGGTGGCGTGGGGGCGAGGAGAGTACCGTACGGGTGTGCTTGTGCGCCGGAAATGGCACACTGCGCCCGCCCGTCTTGGAGGCTGATGGCTGTGGTGTGGAAATGGGGCGCGGTGATGTTGAAGCACAGAAAAGAAACCAAGAAAACGGAAGGCGTGATGCGGCGGTGGTGGTGAGAGCGGGAAAAACAAAACAAAAGAAAAAAAACAACAAAAAAAAAGAAGGAAAAACAACAAGAAACAAAAAAGAAAACAAAAAGTCTATCAATATTAAAATGTAAATGGAAATGGAAATGGACCCAGGTATAACCTCCCTGCACAAATAGCAGAGAGTCCGATGATAATAAAAATGTGCCAGAATGTTAACGTCCCTACAAAACAAACCCAACGATAATATTAATGAAAGAGTGAACCGTATGTAACATTGCAACAGACATAATGAAACCTGATAAATTGTATAAGGGCAGCAGCCGTTGACCTTTGGCCCTGTATTCAGAATAAAAAGAGCCAAAGATCGTTACCCCAATGAAAAAGACACTGAAACACGTATGTAACATAGTAGCGATGGCGAGACATTGTAGCATCTGTGACCAGAGAGTTTGCGCTGGACTGCGCGAGTGTTGCGAGCGGTTCTCAGTCAGTCAGTCAGTCTGTGTAGTTGAGGGCTGTACTCTGTCAGTAGTCGTCGCGTGCAGTACGCTAATAGTCGTCATGCAGAGCGGTCGGTCAGTAGTAGCAGCCGAGTGCGGTTGTGTGATGTAGGCGGTCGGCAACACTGGTCAAGATGGTGAATAAGGTATACTGTTAATTAATATAATCATTAGATAATGAGAAATTGTATTTATTGTAATTATGCTCCAACAAGTTCCCCAATAATAATTTTTATTTCAAAAGCATTTTTCAAACATTTAATCTTTTATTGAACTAAAGAGTTCGTTCCACTTCTTTGAAGAAAAATGTCACTAAAATCACAAAAAAAGAGAATATTATTATTTGCAATGCAGTTCCTCCAAGCGCTGCGCAACAACCAGAGCAGAAATGTGACATCCATTTATTCGGAGGTAAGACTTTAATTCCGATTGTTTTGCACAGGGCCAAAGACCGATATTTCGGTTTAATTGAAGTTTCTTGTCACTGAACGGACTTTTTTAAATGTTGTGTGAAGACTTTATATTTGAGTCAGATTGCGAATTGCACATTGTTGTTGCCATTTTCAATACCTCTCATTGTGGGCGAGGTTACAATTAGCGCAATGTCCATTAGCATCCGTAAATAACATTGTCCATTATTTTAAATATTGCTGGGAGGTTACAACACACACACAAAACAAAAAACAAAAAGAAACAAAAAATTGCATTTATATCCGCTCCTCGATTGTAGATACCCCTTACACAGCTGTGTGCAATGAATGAGTGCTGGCTGGTAATTAATTGCACTCCTTGGAGGGAAATGCCATAGGAAGTAGTCTTTAAAAAGTGAATGTTTTTCGTTAAGAGACAAAAGTTACTTTAGAAAAAAAGTAATAGTGGGGCTTGTGTTGTTGAACAAAATAAGTACAATGAACATACGTTATCAGATTTGCGCAATGCAGCGTCACACCACCTCTTGATTATAACACAATATACTATACATCGTCCCGAACCGTGACCAGAGTCGCGAGACGAGCAGAGCACGCCGCCGACGCCCGCTCAGTACAACCGTCCACCCGCTACTACTGTCGACCGACTACTACCTCTCCCGACTCGCGCTACAATATATATAACAACTGTTCCTGGCGACCCGGTGCGTGCCACTACTGTCGTCTGGCGCGGTCCAAGCGCCGACTAGCAGCGATAAAGAACTCTCTGGTCAGACAGAGATGCTGTCATGCCTCGCCATCGCTCTGGTAATGAATACATACGTGTTGCAGCGTGCGTACCACCGGAACACGCAGTGGCGGAGCCAAAGACTGTGTTGTCGAGGTCGAGTGCGAGTGGGAAGAGAGGCAGCGTCGGCACGGAGATGCAAGCGAGCGCGAGACGCACGGGGGCTGCGGCGTGGCGCGTTTGCGGTCGGCGCCTTTGGTGGCAACGGCCGGGACAAGCAGCGGTGTATGGTGTGGTGCGGGGCGGACAGGGGCGGCGGTGGACGGGGAGGAGGCGGCGCGACGACGGCATGGGGGCGAAAACGGGACGGGGGACGGCGGATGTTGAGAGGCGTCACGCGCGGACAGGACACAGACACAGAGACACACAGAGTGGAAAGGGAGGGTGCGCGGTAGTAGTTGGGAATGTGCGTACCGTGCGGGATGGGAGTGGGCGAGGAACACGGTCGTGGCCCCTGTTTTGGGTGCGTGTGATGACGTCGGTGTGTTGTGGGAAGGGAAGGTGCTGTGGCGGCGGCGCGTAATGGGCGTAGGCCGAAAAGAGAAAGGAACGTGGGCAGTGTGTTGGCAAGCGTCGGTTCGACTGCGACGTTGATGGGCAGGGCAGGGCAAGGTTAATGGTGGTAGGAGTAGGCGTGTGGGCGCAAAAAATCTGCCGCTGCAGGCGGTGCCGTAACCGCCATGGCGGGAAGGAGAGAGGGCCAAAGAAAGAAAGAAAGAAGAAAAAAAAGGAGGGGGGGGGGGGCGAAAGTGGAGAGGCGGTGGTGTGAGAAGGGCGGGGGCGGAAGGAAGGCAGGAAGGACAAGAGGCGAGGCGACGGCTTGCTTTGTGTATCGGTCGGTCTCTGGCTATGCTTCGTTTTCTGCAGCAGGGTCGGTGCGCGGCGTGGCTCGCGGCAGTGGGAACGCCTGGTGGCTGGACGGCCAGCAATGCGGTTGGATGGGCGGCCACAGCACCGCACCTGTGCCCGAGGAGGAGACGCTGGCGGCGGGCCCTGAGGTGAGGCCGGCTCGGCTGGGGCTGTGGATGTGTAGGTGTGCGCCGCTGCTGCAACAACGAGTAAAACGCGAGAAGAAGGGATGGCGGTAGAGAGGAAAAAAAAAAAAAAGGTCGTGTTGTGTTGATGCGCAGGCAGACGCGTACAGAGGGACGAGCCCGGTCTGCAGCAGGGTGTGGCCGTGCCGAGTGCAGAGCAGCGGCGGCTCGGTTCGGTTCGGCCCGGCCCGGCGGGCCGCGCTGTTGTCGCGGACGTGAGCGCCCCCTGGCGGGTGGCCGGAGGCGGCGCGGCGTGTTGGACGTGTGGCTGGTGGCAGTGCACAATTTGCGAGTGGCTGGCGGTGTGGTGTGGCGGTTGGCGCGTCGGGCGGCGGAGAGGTATGTGTTGCGGGCGCCCTTTGCTGCGCTGCGTCGTTGCGTGTGCCGTACAGGGCGGGCGCTTGTCGACTGTGTGGGCGGTGTGGCGAATTGGCGTGAAACGGCTGCCGAGAGGTGTGTGGTAGCGAGCCGGTCGGTGGTGTCAGTGCGAAGGGGAATGTGCGTGCGTTTGGCGGTTTCGGTGTGCTTTTTGCGGCGTGAGAGTGGGAATTAGTGGGGCCGGCTGTTGTGTTGGTTCCTTGTGTCTTGTGTCGCGTAGCTTGATGGCAACGTGGAAGGACGCCGGTTTCGTTTCGAGCCTTGCGTGTGGTTGTCGACGTTGACTGGTTGGCGTGTGCCGATGCACGTGCATGTGTGGGTCGCGAGTGCGTTTTTGGCTGGCTGTGTGTGTGTGTGTGTGTGTGTTTTGGGGGGGAAGGGGGAGGCGGTGGTGAAAGTGCAGTCGTTGCCACGGGCGTCGTCGGGTGGGGCTGGGGCTGTGCGTCGTGGCGGAAAGGTGGTAGGTTGCGGGAAGCGAGCCCGTCGTTGACGGTGTCGCGTGAGTTGTGAATCGAGTGGGGCGCGGGGCGCGGGACAGGAGCAGCGTGCCGCTGCGTCGTGGTCGTCAGCAGAGGCTGTGCGTGTGCTTGTCCTTTTTGTGGGCGGTTCGTGCGAGGCGTTTTTGTTTTGTGTTGCCCTAGTTGTTAGTTTATTTTGTTTGTGTTTGTTATTTTGAGACGACGACTGGTTGGTGGCGTGCGCGCGAAGTGGCGGTGTGCGCTTCCCGTGTCGTTTGTGTTGTTTGGTTTTTTTGTTTTTGTGTGTTTTTTTTTTTTTTTTTTTTGCACTGGGCCCCGGTGGGTGGGTGCGTGTGTGTCGATTGCCGGCTGGCGAGAGGTGCGCCATCGGCGGGGTGGGTCGCCGGCACAAGTAGAGGCGGCGGCGTTGTTGCTGTTGTTGTGTGGTGTTTGTTTTGTTCGGCTGTGTCGGCGAGCTGTGTTGCGGTGCGTGTGAATGGTGGTGCAAAAGTGCTGGCGTTGGGGCTGCGACTGCGACGGCGGCGAGCCGCGGGCGCGCCATTGATAGTGATGTTGTGAACAGCGGCTGTGTACGGTAGTGGTGTTGTTGTAGCACGACGTGCATCCGGGCCGGCGCGGAAAGCGCAGTTGCGGGCGGTTGCCCTTCGGTGCCAGCCATGTCGCGTGAGCGGCGGGTTGCTCTGGTGTCGACACGTGGTGCTCTGGGTTGTTGTGTGGTGCCCTTTGGCCGGTGGGGGTGGTTCGCGTGTGTCTCGTTCGCGCTCGGTGTCTGGTCGTGGTCGTGGTCGTGCTGCTCCCCCGTCTGTCGGCGGTTTCCGACGTCGTCTGTACGTTTTTGTTCGTTTGCGGCGTGCCTGCCGACGTCGTCCCGTCGCGACCTTTCAACCGAAAGTGTGGCGCCCGAAGGTGAACGAACGTAACCCTGACCTCGGCGCTTTACGCTGAGCCGAGCGAACCGAACCGAA